>NC_138369.1:140142132-140173197 GCF_054177405.1 Leptonychotes weddellii | reverse complement strand
TAAAATGGTGAATTTTATGGTATCTCAATCAAATAAATAAAAAGCATAAGCTATAGCCTTGGAGAAGCAGTCAGGATTAGCACCCCTGTTCCCATGTACCCTTAATGGTGGGTCCTCTTCCCATCTCTTTGCTCCTTCTCAGAATATAAGGACAAAATGATTACCTTAATAAGTCTTTATGAAGTCTTTCTTGGATTTTCAAGTTCTCTTGAAATCTAAATGAGACCAAGAATGGTTAGATCTTATGGGTGCCTGGGTGGCTCGGTCGGTTAAGCGTCTGCCTTCGGCTCAGGTCATGATCCCAGGGTCCTGGGATTGAGCCAGGCATTGGGCTCCCTGTTTCCCTCTGCCCATCCCCCTGCTTGTGCTCTCTGTCCCTCTCTCTCAAATAAATACATAAAATCTTAAAAAAAAAAAGAATGGTTAGATCTCAGAAATGAGTGGCTAAGTAAGTGGGGTTCAGATTCTTCTTCAACATTTCTCTAGGAGCTGGGAAAACTTGTCATGCTTGAATAGTCCTGAAAACAAAGATTCACTTCCTTAATGAACCTCTTCACATGGTCCCAACCACCTGATGCTCAAGCACCAATGAAATTCTAGGAGATTATTGGCAGTATTACCTAATTTAAATTTATGTTGGCTTTGGAGTGCTTTCACCTTATTTTCCTGACAGTCAAGGGCATTCAAATGAGCAGAAATGATTTTCCAGGTGGGACAAAGGAGAAAGACAAAATCTATCAGCAGAGTCTCCTGCTCTTTCAACTTCCCTGTCCACTCAGAACTTGCTTCCCCACATGCACCTAGACACACATAGAAAACTTCCTAGCATTGGAAAGTATTGTTTTCTGTGGATACTTCAGTCTTGTGAGATTGTATGGTTAATTTATACAGGGCCCTATTCTCAAAGGTTACTTTGAGTAGCTTGTTTCGTATTGGCGAAGGAAACTGCTAAATCTTAAGCTACCATTCATTTAATGCACCAGTAACAGACTGCTTAGACAGAAAAGATTTCAGTTTTGGGGGCTGGTGTCTGCTCTCTTTCTAAAAAATCGAGAAGAAATGAGTCCATCCATGTCTGATTTCCCACTCTAAGCACTGGGCCGAGTGCTGAGTCTCCAAGAAAAGGTGGGAAAACAGGTTATATTCTGTTTCAAGTTCCTTCTCCAGCATCCTATCCTGAGCAGGATAAGAATGTGAAAAAAATAAAATGCTACTTATTCAAACCTAATCTTGAGCTAAACAAGCAAACATTAAGATCTTCATTCATTCCGAGGCTTTACTTGAACTGAGAGGCTGAAAGTTTATTACCCTTTGGAGTTTCTGAAAAGCCTACCCAGTCATTCTGTAATAACTTGTCACACTCGCTGAGAATCTCCCTTACCACTCCTACAAAGTGAAGTGTAATCTATACATCAGGTTCCCTGTTCTGTCACCACTAAGGTATCCATTCCTATATGTTTGCAATGATATCACCATCAGCTGACCAGAGGCCCATCAGTGCTAACAACTGAATCGCTCGGCGCATGATCAGTTGGGGAGTCTGTTGGTTAAACATGTGATTCCTTTTAGGCTTTTATAGTTATTGGAGAAAAGCTTTTAGAGCCATATTTTTACCTTTGAGCATCCCCATCCCCTACCATTTGGGAGCTGCTGGCCAGATGAGGCGTGAGACCCTTCCCAGCTTCAAAATTCTCAAAGTCTAGAAAATTTGAAGATGAATGAGTAAGTCATGAATTACCTGGATTTGGCCCCCCTTTCAGCCCACCCTGAAGATTCTCCCTGAAAGCAGAGTTGCTGCTGGCTGGACTACCCACTCAGAACTAGCTATTGCTGGCCTCAGAGTTAGCGGAAATAATGCAAGACTAAAGACATGGTCATTATTTGGATTTAAATCCTGGTTGTTAATTGCCTCCAAATGTCTTTGGTCTCAAAATTTAAGGGAAACAGTTTTTCCTTTGTCTTTTCCAACAAGACTTTGTAAATATAGGAGATGGAGAAAAAGATTCTTATCCACTGTGCCCAAGATATTAAATCGAAAAGCTCTTGAACTCAGAGGGACTCTAGAGACTCCTTACCCAGAGGGGAATGGCTAGAATTCAAGAGATAGGGGAAGGAAGGGAAGGAAAGAAGACATCCAGAAACCCAGAGATTCTATAGCTTCTTTCCCCAGTCCCTGTCCCCTTGTAAGGGGACAGACACTTAACCCCCTCTCTCCCCTCCTCTCTCTTTTAACTCTTGATAATGCATTTGGGGTTTTCAGACACTGTGGGTGGCAACCCTCTGTTACTAAACCTCCATTAGCTCAGAAAATCCAGAGCGGTGCTCTTTGCTGTAAGAAATGGCCTTTCTCACCATGGCCAGCATGGTCACAGGTGCTGTCTCCAGTCTCAGCAAGCTTGCAGTGTGGCCCCCTTGTCCAGTTTTACTAAAATGTTTACTTTGCCACTGCTTAATTTTTAGAGACCAAGATACATTTTTTACCTCAGATCTGGGAGCCTTTACTCATTTGGTGGAGGAGACATTTCTTCAGCATATCCGTAAGTGATCTAACTGATTCACTCAGAGAATTTATTCTCCTCTTTGGAATCTCAGGGGAAGACATCCTGACAGTTTCGTTTTCAGCGAACCTCACTAGCCCTCGCACTTCCTTCCCAGAGCACCTTAAGCATTGTGGCTCCTTTTCTTAATGCTCCTTCCAGAATGTGCTTCATGATTCAGGTTGAGCATGTTATTTAATAAGAGAAGGTATGAGCAGCTTTCCGGGAAGTTAACCCATTTCCTGGCAGCCCCCTGCAGAGGTTTTGTATGTTATTTGCTTATTGGATTGATTTTGTACTGCTCCTCCAGAGAAATTGGGAAATCATCCAGAGAATTTCTGGAAATTAAGTATTGCTAAAACACTGGTTTTATCATCATCATCATTGCCCTTACCCTCTCTATCACGGTGCTTTTATATCTTTTTGTAAACAGATAATCAAATGGACTTCCGGTGTTACAAAAGAAAGATTGCTTGCTGTTTTCCACATCTATTGACAGTGCGCTAGAGCATGAATGTGAAGCAAACCCAAGTTTACGGTCCTTGTATTTGAAGGAAGTAAATGACACTCAGGACATTGAACCTTTCCCTTCAACTCCTATCCTGGGTAGCATCTTCAAGTACAAAGATGAAGAGAGAGTAGAAATAACTCTGACCCCTACTTTATGCTATGGCCTATGTCTGTGTTATCTCTGTGATCCTCACCACAAACCCCTGAAGCTGGTTCTAGCATACACCTCTTCACACTCTGTCCTCCACAGTTGCTCGGAGCTAACCACTTTATCATCTTTGGTCTGTGCAAAGCTCCTATGTTCATTTGTTTATTCTCTCTATCCCCGTAGCCACTCCCATTTCACTGCCTCAACCCGTAAGCAACACGTATAATATGCTTTTGAAGGTATTCTTGCAGAAGATCTTACCCTGTGCGCATGTGTTTTTATTTACATCGATGGATGCTAAGACAACATATTTTTCCACATTTTACTCTCTGACATCAGGGTGCACCTTGCAATCAATGGTATGGCATAGCTTAATTGGCAGAGTTTTTACTTTCTTAGTCAAGACATAAAATAATGGTGCATGGTACAATAAATGATAGTTAGATTTGATGGAAATATGATATATATTGCATCTTGTTTCTTACCTTTTTCCCCCCTGAGTACCAGTCTAAGACCATGCATGTTGCCATGTACTCGTCTCATCTGTTGCTTCTAGTTGCTACGTAGGACTCCAGGGTGGGCCTCCTTCATACTTTATCTATGCACCCCCCGAAGACTACCAGGTTGGCTCCAACTCCCTGACACCACAGACAGTACTGGAATAAGCTTCCTTGTTTATATCCCCTATGGAATATTGGAAGTGTTTCACTTGGGAGAATATCTCTAGGAGTAAAATTGCTGGATCATAAGTTTGTAAATATTAATTTGACTACGTAGTGCTAGGTTCTCTCCAGAATGGCTACCTTACCCATGTTCCACCAGCAGGGTATGAGGGTATTCTGTGCCCACATCTCTGCCAACACTTGGCATTATCCAGCTTCCTCATTTCACATGTGAGCAAAGAGAAGCTTGCATGGATGGATTCTCTTCCCTCTTTTTTTTTTTTAGATTTTATTTATTTATTTGCCAGAGAGAGAGCATAAGCAGGGAGAGCGGCAGGCAGAGGGAGAGAGAGAAGCAGGCTTCCCGCTGAGCTGGGAGCCCGATGCGGAACTCGATCCCAGGACCCTGGGATCATGACCTGAGCCAAAGGCAGATGCTTAACCGACTGAGCCACCCAGTGTCCCATGGATCCTCTTCCCTCTTATCAAGAAGGTGTAGATGTCGTTTGTTGTACCAGAGCCTGGACTATGCCAAGGTGCTGCAGGTGAACCATGTGATTTCTTAATCTGCATTTCTTCCATCATTTAAGAATGTCCCTTAGCCTCCCTGGGCATCTGTGTGCTCATCCCTTAATATGAGTAGTCTTTGATGCTGTCCAGGGCTCTTTCCAAATCTCTAATTCTCCCACTGTGAATACTCTTCAGTGCATCACTAGCAGTTGCCCCTGACGGCATCTAAGTGCCAAGATGTTGGAAGTGAAGGGCTATTCTTTGTACCATTCCATCTAAGTGGCCAGAGAACCTAATGAATAGCCAAGCACCCACACCTGATGCTGTCTTCTTTCATATGAGCCTCCTCTCCCAATCTTCTCCCACCCTCAACTGAGACAATGCCCAGAAAGAAGAGACAAGGTACTCAGTGTACTGTTGCAGAGCCCAAGAGTATGTGAGATTAAGTTCTGTTCCAGTCTGAAAAGTGTTATTTTTCTCTGTTCTGCTGAGGGATGGATCACATCATCTCACTGAAGTGAAGTCCATACACAGGAATGACATCACCCCAACAGGGAGAAGCCAAGGGTCTCTCCTCAGCCATTTCTGGAATAAGGGTGGAGAAGCGAGATATGAAGTTGGGGGTTGCTTTGAGAGCTTTTATAGCTAAATGCTCAGTCCCCACTGATTTTTCCCTCCACTGGATGAGGTCCTTCAGGCTCTCTGGCTTACAGCCACTGTCTGAAAGGGCCATTAGTGCATGTCCATTTTTAACAGCCTCTCAGGGATCCGCTTCTGACAGCTCCCTAAGGAAGACCAGCCCTACTTGGGCCTCACAGATGACTGTTTGGCAGTAGGTTTCCACCAGCAATCTCCACATCCACACTTATCCACTCTTTCTCACATCACGCTCTTGTCAGGTTTCCAAACCTCAGAGACCTGGAGAGGCTGTATTTTTGGCTGAGTTTCAGCTCCCTCTTATCAAGAGATGAAGGCCACCACTTGCTACGGAGGGAAATTCCAGGGACCAGACATCTCAGGTCCTAGGCTCAAGTCCCCAGAGCTGGTATCTCCTCTGTGTCTCCTTCTCATTTGCCCATACAGTTTTGAACACCCAGTCTACCCATCGATCCCAGTGTTTTAAGGGGCAGGGTAGTAATTGTTACTGAGGGCTACTCAACTAGGCGTTCACGTATGTGCTCTCTCATGTAATCTGAACATCTTGCTATCCTAAACAAAGGACACTCAACTGGCTGTTTTGCTCTTGCCTTTTGCATGAGCTGTCCCATGGACCCCTTTGTCAGCAGCAGGATTCAATCTTCTCCCCTCGATAGCCAACTTGGGAGATTTATTTTGCTATGCTATGGCCCAGATTTGCTTATTGGGAAGAGCTGCTTAGCCATTTTGCCTCAGCTCTGCTGGGACCTGGATGGGAAATCTAATATCAGCCCACATGGAATCTTGCTTTGGCTTAGCTGCAGGATTATGATTCAGAGTTCCAACATGCTTGTCTTCACTTACTCTGCAGGGTCACCGCTGGGACACATGGGGCCCTGCACCACTCAGGCTGGTAGGGGAATACTCTGGTCTGGGGCTTATTACTTCTTCTTTAAACTTTGAGTAATAGCATGTTTAGCAAAAAAGCAGTGCACAGGAAATCCTATTGTTATTGATCACCCCAATTGAGATAAATGAATATTAGAACCAGCCTCATAGCAGTTCATCCTAGGTCTGTTTTTTTAACCAAAAAAAAAAAAAAAAAGTTTTAAGGAAAAAAACATTTTGTGATTTTTAGAGGTCTTTTTTTAGATGTGAAAAATTGCATATGAGGGATTGGGGACCTAATTAATGGGAAAAGCATGCTAATTAGCGTTTGGCACCAGAAAGATACAGATTCAAATCCCATCAGACTGATTTGGGGGAGTTGCCTAACCGCTGTAAGGTTCAGTTTCCTAGTCTGCGAAAATGAAGATTATCATGACGACCTCGCAGCATTGTTGGGAAGATTAAATGAAACATTGCAGGTGCAGCACCTGGTTGGCATAGAATAAGCAGAAAGGGAAAAAAAGGTAGCTGTTAATTTTAGGATATTTGGAGGGATGCAGGTATGAACTAGGAAAATCAAATGTGGGGAGAAACACGAAACTTAGATTTGGTGAAGGGGGGACTTTAATGGAAAACCTTACCCTGGGGCGCCTGGGTGGCTCAGTTGGTTAAGCGACTGCCTTCGGCTCAGGTCATGATCCTGGAGTCCCGGGATCGAGTCCCGCGTCGGGCTCCCTGCTCGGCGGGGAGTCTGCTTCTCCCTCTGACCCTCCCCTCTCTCATGTGCTCTCTCTCTCTCTCATTCTCTCTCTCTCAAATAAATAAATAAAATCTTTAAAAAAAAAAAAAAAAGAAAACCTTACCCTGAGACTGGGAAAGAAGAGTCTAAAGGATGGACACTTGAGAGCGGGCTATGATTTTTCAAGGTTCCAGGGAAGGCTGGAGCCTCTAAGGCAGTTGTCTCAAGCTATAGCAAGCATCTGGCACATTGGAGCTCAAGGATGGGCATAAGGTTCAGCCAGAGAAGTTGAGAACCAGCTTGGGGGAACTGTTTGTGGGGTATCAATATGTCTCAAGCATCAAATGAGTTGTTCCACTGAGAACACCAGACTTTTACTCACCTGCGTACATGTCTACCCCAAGATTTAATTGCATTTCAAGCCAGATGACTAAATTCTTGCCACACCAAAGCCCCCAAGGAGAACTGAGAAGTAAACGATAACAGCTATTAGGTAATGCCTGCTTACCCACAGGGCCAGGAACGGAGCTAGGGCATCTTACCTCCATCACTTCCTTAAATTCTCACCATGCTGCAAGGGCAGGGTTATTTTCTATATACTAAAATGAGGAAACTGAGGCTCAGAGGGGATAAATGATTGCCCAAGATCACGTGGCTAGTAGGTGGTGGAGTTGGAATTCACCTTCAAGTCTGACTGACTGCAAGAACCACTACAATATCTTACTTCCTGTTGGTAAACAAGAAATGTCAGTCACAGATTTTATATGAGAAATCCATAACCTCTCAGGTGGCTTTTTTTGGAAGGCTACAGCAGTGGAGCTTTTGTGGGAAGGACTTTGGGTCCCCTTCACCACAGTCTCCCCCCTCCCAGCCATGTCCCAGCTTCACGCCAACACCCACTAGGTGTGACAGGCATGGAGCCAGGAACCCACAATCCTTTTAAGGATCCGTGAAAATGTTTTAATGTATTATAAAATCAGGAGAAAAATGAATATAATGTATACCAATGGAGTTATAAAGGGTAATTTTTAATAATTTTATATGGAGGAAGGGGCACACGTAGGCAAAAGTACCTAGGGTCCATGAAAATCACAAGGTGGTCCTGCCTGCTTTCTTAAATAATCTAGAAAGTGTATGGAGTATAATTGCAAGCCTTGCATAACATCACCTCTTCTCTCATTCATTTGGAGAGTTATATCATTCTAGAAATCCTTAAGTAGGAAACATATGCTTCTCTCGGCAGGCTGTTCTCTTTGGCCAACTTAAAAGTTGATATAAATATGTCCAAATACTCAGATATACAAATGTGAACAGATACTTAAATCTCAAGATACACAAGCTATACCCAAGAATTGTGTACCCCAACTTGTCCATGGGCATAAATTCACAAGCACCAGGAGCAGCCCTAGGAACTTCACTGTAAACATATTCACCAGTAAACACACACACACACACACACACACACACACTACTCCAACAATAAGACAAATAGACAAGCAGCCAAGAAGATCAGATTAGCATCCCATGAACAGTTGAAAAGAGAAAAATCCCCTATTTGGAGCCAATCTGCGGTAGGCAAATAAAGGGGCAAGAGGGGGTGAGAAAAAGATAAAGCTGTGCAAATTGAGTCAATGCGTTGATTGTTTTTTTTTCAAGGTCCAAGACCAGAGTGCTCTTTAATGATGACTCAGAGCTTCCCCAGTTAGGCATCCCCTGCTCTTTGAGGGGTTCCAGATCTGTGCAACCCAGCAGTAACATCAGATTTGAGAACTGAGTTGGGGGTTGAGAGAAGGGGAGCAGGTCAAAGCTTTGTGAGTGGCTCCATGGCTAAATGCAAGTTCAGCTGCAAAGCCTTGGAAGAAACTATCTCATCAGTTGGACCCTTCCACCTCTGTCCTTTCCATTCTGCCCACAATTCTCCCTCCACAGAATGTACCCAGGCAGAACAGTTGAAAGGAAGGGATTATCTGCTCTGTTCTTCAAAGCCAAGTTATTTTTTCATTAATTGGGTGTGAAAATATGAGGCAACCTCTGGGCAAAGATACCTTCTAGTCCTGCCTGTTTGAAATCAAATCCCAAATTCACACTGATAAGAAGATGTGTACTCATAAGGGGGCCTTGGGCCTCAGCTTGGTTCCTGTAATATTAATTTAACTACAGTGTTGGGAGATTTAGCTCCACTGATTCTTTCCACAAAGATGCAATGCCACCTATGGGAATAGTAATAACGGAAATAAGTGATAACAATGATCTCATTTAATCCTCACAGCTCCATGAATTAGGCACTGTTAATACAGAGAGGGAATTTTACAGACAAGGAGACTGAGCCTTGGAGATGTTAGATAATATACCTAAGTTCTTACAGCCAGTAAATTTTTCACGTGCAGTGTAAGTTAGATCTGTTACTGTGGTGTAATTTACCTTGTGTTTCCTTCCTCACTGTTATTCATCACTTAGGGTTTGGTTTTGGTTTTTGTTTTTTTCAAATTTTAACTACTAGAAATAATTTGACAATGTACTTCTGGTGCACAAAGCTTTTCTCTTATTTTTGACTATGTTCTTAGAATAAATTCACGAGTAAGATGTCTGCATCAAATGGTTTAAATATTTTTGTTCTATGTATTATGAAATTGCATTTTCAAAATTTTGCTAATTAACACTGGGGACATCACCATCCAAATGCCCTACTTTTCTCAGATCCTTTCCAACAGAGTCAATTTGCTAATGAGATTTGGCTGCTCTCTGGCCACTATTCCATGTTCAATGGTAAAGATTCTCTGGAATTCCATTTCAGTGGCCCATAGCACGGCAAGGCTGTGAATGTGCTGGATTATAATGAGCCCCACAAAGGTCTATTACTTCTTACCCCCTTGCCTATTTATTGGCCAATACTTGTAATTCTACCATTAGAGTTGCATCCTTTTGGCTTAAGGCTTAGAGTTTTTCTGAAATGACCTCTGGAAGGAGTTACTTTTAAATGGCTATCAGCTATTTTTATTCTGTTGCAAAGATGAGGAACAACATTCTTTTGAGGAGGAGGAGGAAGAGGAGAAGAGGAAGCCAGGAAAGAGTGATTGGAGTTGGGGATGGGGAGGGACTGAAAGCCAAGAAGAAAGAAGGTACATATCCTTTCCCTCCCCATTTGTTTTTCTTCTTCAGTGCTAATGCAAGGGAATGTAATTTTCATTAATTGATTCATTCATTCATGCCATAAAAAAATTTTTTTGAGTGCTTACTATGATGTGGACGACATTATCGGTGCTAGACAAGGATACATCAGTGAACAAAAGATGCATCTAGATGCGGGGTTACTGTTTTACAAGTGAGAGCCGCAGAGCTCTGGCAGGCCTTCCTCTCAGAAGAGTCAGTGGTGGGAGGAGTTGATGGCCCTGGAGCTGACTAGCTACTGCCAGGCTCGGGCCAGGCCCCTAACTGGTTCACTGGGCCTCAGTTCAGCAGAATGAGGGGTTTAGATGCTAAGAGGAAAGGTCTCCATGGTCCCTTCCAACCCCAGCTCCCTTTTTCTACCCCAGCATGCGTCTCTGCCAGTGAGTCCTCCTAGTACGCAGCAGGATTAATCCATCAGCTCAGCCAGGCTGGGAGAGGAAGGGAGGCAGGCGGAGGAAGTATCAATGATATTGCACTCCAGTGAGCACTGAAGAGGCTCCATTCATGGGCCAACAAAACCCGGGAGAAGCCCCCGACTTAATCAGCCTAGGAGGCTCCAGCAGTAGGAACAAAGGAAATCAAAGCCTTACTTGGCAATCCAGACACAGCTTCTGCGATCTCCCCAAGACCTGAGCCCACTGGGTCCACCAGTGTGCACGCAGGCACATGCACTCACGCACAGAAACAGGCTGAAGTGTTACAGGTTTCCAGAAGGGAGGGGAGGACAAAGAAGCAAAACACCTGAGGAATTAGGTGATAGCTGATATGACTGGACAGGAGCCTCATTTTAATACCACTGCTTAGGCTATGCTCTAGGAATGCTTAGAGTTTAAATTTTTAAAAATTAAGATCCTTTTTACACTTAATAAGGAACCCTTTGGTGAGGTTCAAAATGAAACTCTTGCTTGGACTTCTGTGTAAAACCTTTTAGGGTCCTGGAGTGAAGTTGCTTACCATATTAGAGCAGTTGCGATGCTTTGTACCATGAGTTTCCATAGATTAGGCTAGATAGTCTAGTCTATCTAGACTATCTGACATTCATCTAGTAAAGTAGGTGAAGATTATGCATTGCCCCATTTTATAAGTGGGAAAACTGAGGTTGTGTTTCTTACAGCTGTTTTATGTCTATAGGATGCTGCTTTGATCACCTGGGCCAACTTCATCAACAGGCTTGGTCATTGTCCCTGAGCTGATGGTGGTGCAAATGAGCAGACTGCCATCACCCTTCCATAGGTAAATGCCAGAATGAGGACGGGAAGTTAGGATGCCACACACACAGCAACTGGTAATTTTCCATGCTAATCTCGATGTCTTTGTCAGATGTTGAAAGTAACTGGGAGATTATATTATTAGGATGACTCACAAAATTCATTAATTACTTGTTTTTGTTTTGTTTTGTTTTGAACTCACATGGTTGTGTGTTTTTTTTTTTAATGTGACCTTCTGCTGCCCTGTACTATCATAAATTGCATCTTTCTGAAGGCAAGTCTGAGGAAGTTTGCATACATGAGTATGAATCAGTAGCATTTCAGTGAATGGGCATTGTCTTTCAGAACTTGCTGGAGTCGTCAGCAGTGTTTTGTGAGGTTTTCAACAAGGATATTTACTAAATAGCTTCAGGGCAAATATTTCTGGCTGAAAAGTCTAACATTAAAATGAAAAGAAGAATTTTTCAAGCAAAGAATACAGTTTATTGTGTTCAGTTATTTCTCCGTAAGGAATGGATAAGAGACAGGGGGTTATAAATGTGTGTTGAGGGCGCCTGGGTGGCTCAGTCGGTTAAGCGACTGCCTTCGGCTCAGGTCATGATCCTGGAGTCCCGGGATCGAGTCCCGCATCGGGCTCCCTGCTCGGCAGGGAGTCTGCTTCTCCCTCTGACCCTCCTCCCTCTCATGCTCTCTCTATCTCATTCTCTCTGTCTCAAATAAATAAATAAATAATCTTTAAAAAAAAAAAAATGTGTGTTGAGCTGCCATGACCAGGGGATGATGGGCATGGTTTCTTCTTTAAAATATGATACCCGTGGCCACAACTGATGGTAGGAAAAACCATGGAAAAGGTGTTTCTTTCTCTTGGGTTCAGCTATTTCCCTCTTCTGTGCTTCTCTCCCTGCTAGTGATTTGTTTTTACCTAGGAATTAGGTGACCCTTGGCATTCCATCAGGATGTTCTTCATGCAGCTCTACCCTTGGAAGTTTCGCCTGAGCAGTGCCCCTGACTTAGGACCAAACCCACATTCCCACCTTCATTAATACTTTCCAGCTCAAGGTCCTGATTTTTAGTCCAAATATGACTTCCTGATAATTGGATAATTTCAGGCATTGTTCCCAGAATAGAGAACTTTGGGGGCCAAAGAGCCTTCACCTAGCACTCCTCTCAAACTCCTCAAGGAGGGTCTGCCTGTGAGTTGAGTCTGGCACCTCAAGACCACTATTCTCCACATTGCAGAGGGAGCCAGAGCTGTTGGCCGGGCTTATGAGAAAAGCAGAGGAAGCTCTTGTAGTTGTAAAACTATTTTGAAGGTTTTTCTTTTGCAGAGAAAGACCTTCTGGTGGCCCTGTTGTTTCCTAATAGTCCCCCTTCCACTCTCAGTGGTGTGCGTGCAAATTATCCAGCAGCCTTCGGGCCCCTTCTTCACCATATGTCTGGCCTTCCTGCTCAAGTCTTTCTAGGTGAAAACACAGCCTCTGCAGACCTGCCAGGCCCCTCAAGTTGACCCCTCCATCTCCGAAGCGACTTCCTGCTTTGGCGGCGTCTTTCATCGGAAGGAGCTGGAGGTGTCTTGCACAAATGGCACATGCTGGGCTCTGCATATACACTGGCAGAGTTGAACAGACTGCCAAGAAAGGCATGGAATCCTTCTGCTGGAAAGTTCCACTAAAACTTGGCCTGCAGCTGGAACAGTGATCTTCCAAGGGTGGTCGAAGGCTCACAGTGGCCTATGAGGATCTGCCCTGTGAGCCTTGAAAGGATTAAAAACATCTTTGTGGGGGAGGTATCTTCATAGGGGAGAAGTTGGAGTCAGTGCCTCTTGCCGTAGTCAAAGAAGTTTGAGAACATTGGAGAAAAGTGTAGTCTTGCCAGGAAGCAAGATGAGAGTACTGGTCATTCACTTCAGCGTGATGAGGACATGCTCTCAGAATGGAGGGAAGGAGTAGAGCTTCAGAAGTGCTTCTCTGGTAAAAAGCTTTAGTGTACTTCCATCAAGTCAGGAGCCAGGAAAACTTCTGTCCGGGAGGGGGCCTGAATGGGCGTACCAGAGTTTGCCTCCGCAAAGCCCCTTATTCTTTACCTCTTGTCGCTGATAACTTCTCCCACCCTACTCCCCAGACAGACGCATTCTGTCCTGAAATATTCTTCAAACAGTATGTATTCTGTTGGTTGGGTTCTCAGTGCTGTCCCACCTGCTTCCCTGAGATTTCTCCTAGTTCATCTTAATCGGAACATTATGTATTTCCAAGCCTTTGACTCACACATTTAGGGATGATCTCCTGCTTTACTTCCACAGGTGGCCAATCACATCCATTGTGCATGGATTTTAATAACTTAACTCTTCAAGCAAACTGTATTTCCAAAGCCTTAGAATATATCTCATTGTGGTCTCAGGCCCTACAATGTCTTCTAATCCTGTGATCTGTTGGTAGGAACAAACTGTCCCAAAATCACAGTTTCAGGTGGCAGAGATAGACACTGTATTAGTGTATTCTGTTTATTATCCCTCCTCTGAATTAGGGAGTAGCCTTCAACCCTTCAGTGAAGGCAGCTCTAGACATTCTTCCCATACGGCACATACAGAGCTGGAATGATATTTCACTGAGTCCCCTAAGAGCAACTCTGTGACTGGCAGAGGAATCAAACAAGAGATGAAAGCAGCTGCCAATGAACACGTGTACAAACTGAAAAGTTAGCAACCCATGCCCCAGAGTAGGGCAAGGGCAGTAAGTCTCCTCTCCCTGGAAGCTTTCAGAACAGTCCCAGCTCCTGAAGAATCACTTGCTCAGCAAACATCTACTGGCAGCCTCCAAAGTGCTAGGCAGGGAGCGTGGGTGTAGGATGAGCAAAAGATGAGTAATACACAGTGTGTACACTCTTGGAACTCACAGTCTAGTGATGGCGGGAACACTGGCTTGCTGGCAAGTGGTTTCTGGAATAAGTTATGGGATAATGCCTGGCAAGAAGGAGAAGCAACATCTGGAATCACCTGGAGACACATTCAACCTTGCAGTTCTTCCAGCAGGCACAAGGCTGTTTTTCGGTGCCAGGAACCCTGCTCCCCTTCTTTCTCCTTCTCCTTGCCCTCCCACTCTTTCCTCTTGGCCTGTGGAGTCTGGCTGTTGGCCTGTCTGAGAGCTGTGGCCACTGCTTTCCAGGATGAGTCATTCCCACCCACCCCCGCACACAGAGCAGTGCCCCCTCCTTGAAAGGAACAGGGATCTTCCGATCAAGCTTAGGTTTGGGCTGATTTATCTGTTTACTTATTTATTTTAAAGAGGTTAAAGAGTGAAAACTCTTATTTGAATATAAACGGGCTTCAACACTTTTTTAAAGCACAAGGAAACTGTTAATTTTTAAAAATGAATCTACCCTCATGTCATGAGACTCCAGGGCTAGAGAACTTCGACTAGTGAGGGAGAAAAAGCAAGTACACTAGCCTGTTTTAAAAAGCTAGCCTGCAGAGTTGTATTCATTTTAGCTAAAGTAAATTCCAAAACCAAGTGAAATGCTCCAAGAACAGGCATCCCTACGTATTCTATTATCCATAAAATGATAATCCAGCATATTATGAATTTGACAAATATTTAGTGTCAGTTGCCTTACTGAGCCCTGGAAATACCGCCCAAAACACAGTCTCAACCCTCATGGTTCCTTGAGGATGCTTCTTCAAAGTAAAAAAGCATAGCTTCCTAAGGGTTCTGACATAACTAAAAAACACACACTCTTCTCTCTCTCTCTCTTTTTCTCATTCTGTGTGCATGCGTGTGTGTGTGTGTGTGTGTGTGTGTGTGTGTCTGTGTGTTCCTCCTTCCTGTCTTTCTAACCTTCACCCTCCTTTCTCTCTCTCCTCACACTGGTGATAGGCATGGTGGAGTATGTTAGCAACCACCACACTGACAACCAGGCACCCCTTTGTATGATCCATGATTTGCTACATGGTTGTATCAGTCAGGATAAACTAGGTTATGCTGTAGTAACAACTCCAAAATCTTAGTGGCTTAAAACAATGAAGATTTATTTTTCACTCAAGAAATACATTCATCATAAGTTGGCAGGGATCTTTGCTTTTTGTATTTACTTAGAGACACAAGCTGATGGAGCAGCTACCATCTTGAATGTTGCTGGTTATTGTACCAAAGGGGAAAGAAAGCTCTGGAAAGTCTCAAAAACAGGCTCCAGGCTCCAGCTTAGAAGTGTCACATGTCACTTCCACACAAAATTTTAAAGCTGTACCTAATTACAAAGCTCCATTCAACTATAAAGCCAGGAATTTCAATCTTAGTCTGTGCCCAGAACTGAGGAAAAATGGAATATTTGCCAGATAGCACTAGTGACTACCCACAGTGGAGTGTAGTAGATTTGACAGATGCTTATTCAAACCCTAAGATGCTAGGCCACTAGGCAATTTCAGCCTCGCCATAATGAATTCTGTCTCCTCAGCCTCAAAGAAAAATAGGAAAATCACGACTACTGCTAAGTCTCCAGAATGGTCTGATCCCAGGGTGCCGCTTCATGCCATTCTCCAGCTATATAGACAGACACGCCAAAAACATGGAGATATGGGTGGTGGGGGGGCTACAGTAATGAGGCGATTAAATCAAGAGGCTTCAAAAGCAGGCTGATTTGGATTTGCATCCTGGTTTCACCATTTACTACCCATGGGAACTCGGGCAAGTTTCTTAAATTTTCTGTGTCACAGTTTCCTCATCCATAAAAAAGGACCAATAATGCTTAACTCATAATTTTATTGTTGGGATACACTGAGATAAATCATGTGAATTCCTTAGTACTTGGTAAGTGGTCACCATTATTGTGAGTGCTAGGATTGGAATATAAGTAAATATGCCTGCCATGTCTGAGAGAAATCATGTAGCAAATCCGAAGGGTATTTTAAAGTTGTTGCCTTTTCCTTGAGATGCTCTACTAGGTGTCCAGCAAAGGAGTGTGGGAGAGATATGCGTGAGTAGCGACAATGATGCTCATAAGAGAAGACCTTGGTGTGATACATAATGTGTATGAAATTCCTCTACATGCACTCCTAAATACCTTCTACGATTAGAGTGTCTTCTCTCATCTCAGACCTTTACTGAGTACCTCCTGTGCACAGGTACCTCACGCGGATCATTCTGTTTGTTGTGATAAGCCCCTCAGTTCGTATTCGGATGCCCATTTACTGAATGGGAGGCTTTACAGCAGAGTGGGTAAGAGCATAAGCTCTGGTGTCAGACTGCCCAGATTAAAATTTGAACTCTACCAATAACCACCTATGTGACCTCAGGCAACTTACTTCACCACTTGTTCATCTGTAAAATGGGAATAATAATTACATGTCACAGGATTGTTAGATTAATTCGATGAGACCATGTATGTAAAATGCTCAGCCCAGTGCTTGGCATGTAATAAGGGCTCAGTGGATGTTATTTAGAATCAAGACTCCAAAAACTTAAGTCCCTTGCCCGAGATCACACAGTTAGTAATTAGCAAAATTTAAACTCTGGCCTCTGCAAATCTAAAGCACATGTGTCTGTGTTTTACCGCATCATTCCATTATTTACACTCATGAAATTGCCCTTAGGACAGCATTACTCTTCTGAAATTTGGGGCAGGCAGTTCTCAGGCATAGTTGAAGAAAAGCAAGAAATCATGCAGAGGACAGACTATGACAGTGGCAGTAAGTAAGTGGTGGTGTCATTCCATTTTCAATCCTGGTCCAAATAGGCTCTTAAAGTTGCTTTAGTCTGAGAGGGGGGAGATGCTACTTCCCAGGTTTTGATGACCTAGTATTAGGTACCTGCGGGCCGTCAGGCTCTGTGCTAGGTGACTTCCCTATGTTTTCTCACTTAATCTTCACACAGACTTTTTTTTTTTTAAGATTTTATTTATTTATTTGTCAGAGAGAGAGAGAGAGAGCACAAGCAGGGGGGAGCGGCAGGCAGAGGGAGAAGCAGGCTCCCCGCTGAGCAGGGAGCCCGACATGGGACTTGATCCCAGAACCAAAACGCTGGGATCATGACCTGAGCTGAAGGCAGATGCCCAACCAACTGAGCCACCCAGGCATCCCTTCACACAGACTTTTGAAAGAAGTATTTCTTTTCCCTATTTTTGCGGGGAGGAGACTAAGGTTCAAAGGGTTAACTAAGTAATGTACCCAAGGTCACGCAGGTGGAAAATGGCAAAGCCTCTGAAAGATAAAGTAGGTTGAAAAAAACCTTTACATCCTGAACATTTTAATAATCTTATTTTTAAAATGTAGTCCATCTCCAGATCGTCGAATCATAAGTGCTCGTTGTGGAAGGTGGGAAAAGTGAAACAAAGTATAAAGTAGCAGGCAAAATTATCCATGACTCTGCCATCCAGCATCAATCACTATCAAGTCCTTTAGTATATTTCCTTCAGGTCTTTTTTCTACCTTTCTTTTTCATTACGTAGTTAATATCATACTGAACTGTATTGAATGCTATGTTTTAGGAGACCGAGAATGAATTCAGTAGACATTTCTATTAATATAACAAAATCTCTGGTTATAAGACTTTGGGAGCTGATAATAATAGCTGCCATTTATTTACTGTTTCTATGTGCTTGGCACTGTGCAAAATGGTTTAAAGTATCTCTTTTTATCCAGACCTATAATGTAGGTATTATGTAATCAAATAATCAGAATATGTATGCAACTGGTATTTTAATGCACTCCATTTTTTTAAGAGAAAGAAATAAAAGACGACCAATGAGCTGCTAGATCTAATTTATTTTACAAACCCAAACAAAACCCTGCCAGGCTGTAGCTGTGATCACCATAAATTCTCTCCTGTTTTCCACCCCTTTCCATCTGCTGTACATCGGGGACTGGGGTCCATGATGATGACCACAGTGATGATTCACAAGCATCACATATTAAGGAAGTTAACTACGCTTCCATCCCTTGGCTCATGTCTGGATAGGCCAGCACTTGAGCAGCCCAGTTTATGGGACCACTCAGCAGGTGTGAGAAACAAGCAATGAACCACATCTTCCAATGTGACCTGGATCATGTTCTAATTTCCTCCTTTGGTTATTTTTGCCAGCTCTTCAGTAGCCCTCTTGTCCCTGGATCTGGACTTTAGGACTGCGTTCTCTATAGCCCTGAGAAACTTCCTTGACCAGCCACAGACTGGGTGGAAAATGGTAGCTGGTTTGCCTTAGGGGAGTCCTTGTACCGTGGGGTATGAAGAAAAAGACAGGAGACGAAAATCTCTTTGCGATTAAGGAAAGTGCTCTCAGTCAAGTAAAATCTAAAAATAGCCTCCATGTGATAAGAACACTGACCCCTAAGGGTCCAAAAGGGAGATGTTAGGGGAGGCTCCAGCTGCAGAGATGCTAAAGGTCAGAAGTGGACTTTGGGGCTTTATTGTTTTATATGTTTAAATACTAGGTCTGTGTTTTGATAACTGAAATTGCTAATAGCCAGCCACTTGAATTGCTGCTTCCAGCTCTTTGTTTTAAATAAGAAGATTCAGCCAGTAATAATGGGAGGAGCTGCAAATGACTTCCCCAGTTGGGAGTGCCGGCTTGTTTTTCCTTCTGCCTGGGCATGCTGATGTGCAGGCCACACTCACAGACTCAGACATCTGAGGATATAGCCTAAGGGAGCCCTCGATCTGTATATTTATGTAGGAGATGTGTATAAGAAGGCCCTCAGGTACCAAAATACATAGATAACTGTGGGTAAAAAGAGGAGTCCTGTTGCACGAATTTAAATATCCTATTTCTCATGTATTCATTTCTGTCTTCTTTCATTTGGCAAACCTTAATTGAGCACCTAGTGTGAAAAGCACTGTGTCTTTGCTGTGAGACAGCTGAGATTTCTTGTAAAAATGGGCCTTTACTCCTTGCCTTCAAAAGCTTACTCTCTGATGGGAGTACTCTGATCATCCATTAAAGCATAGCCAAGTCACCCACAGTGAAAGATACTATAGGAAAAATGCTTTAGGAATGAAACTGAGAATGGGTGCTGTAGGAATCCAGAGAAGTAAATGTCCACTTCTGGCTCAGAAGACACTGAGGAAGATAGGTATAGGGGAAGAAGTGGGCTAGGAATGGAACTGCAAATATCCAGAGGCCAAAAAAAAAAAAAAAAGGCCTGTTATACCAGAAGACTGGTTTACCTGGAGAAGAATCACACTGGAAGGTGTGTTGAAATGAAATTGGAAGCTGGGGGTCAGATTGTATAGAGCCTTTAATGCCAAGTTCAGTTGACTTAGACACATATAGATGCGGGAGGGCCAGGAAGATACCTCCTAGGGTCTCAGAAATGCAGGAGATAAGGGTGACGTTAGAGCAGAGAACAACAACTCCTCACTTTCAGAATGTCTGCTAGGCCAACAAGCCATAGCTGTACCCTAAGGAAATACATTAATACAGAATGTGTCAAAGTTGTAGAAAGAACATAACTTCCAAATAAAAAATAGTCCTTTAAATTGAACCAATTAAGAAACATTCATTATATTCTGCTCATTTTTTTATCATGGCCCAGTGAAAAGTTAATCACACCCATTGATGTGCCTAAGTCCCTTAGTCCAAGTCCAAACTCACTATAGAAGCTTGACTATCATATGAATCTATAGGAGAAGAAGGCACCAGAGGCTACCTTGATTTATTAGCTGCCACCCTGCCCTTGCACACTGATCTCTTTAGAGCTTTACTAGCATGAGTAAGTGTCCTCCGGTGGGATCAGCTCTTGGGACACCAGCCAAATCACATTTCTAAACCTTCAAAGCCTAAGACTAAACCCTAGATTTTGGGGAATTCAACAAGGACAATGGACCCTTCTCGAATCTGATCTGGGCAGCTCACCAGCTTTCTCTCTGGGCCTCCTTAGAGGGCACCTCATCATTCACAATACCCACAGTTCTAATTATGAAAAGTTTACTTTATAGACTTAACTCTACTGCATATGTGAATCACCAATAAGTGAATAGAATACATTTGCACTGAAAGAATCTAAATGTTTACATTTTTTGATGATTCAAGAATACTTCACCAAAGGACGCATCTAGAATATATTAGAATTCTCAACACATCACAGAAAACAACCCAATGCAAAACAAAAGTGTGCGTGGGGGGGTGTAAAATAATTGAACAGGCACTTCACCAAAGAGGATATCTGGATGACAAGTAAGCACATAAAAAGTTGTTCAACAACCTTAGTTATTGGGGAATGCCAATGAAAACTGTGACAAGTTACCACTGTACACTTATTATAATGGCTAAAAGAAAAAGTATTGACAATATCAAGTGCTGACAAGGATGCAGAGCAACTGGAACTCTCATGCATCACAGGTGTGAATGCAAAATGGCAAAGCCACCGTGGAAAATTGTTTGCCAATTTCTTTTAAACGTGCACAAGCCATCTGACCCAGAGATCCTATCCCTGGATATTTATCACAGAGAAATGAGAACTTATATTCACATAAACACCTGTACATGCATGTTTATAGCCACTCTAGTTATAATCACCAAAAACTTGAAAAGCCCCAGACATCCTTCACTGGGTAAATGGGTACACAAAACTACTTCAAAATTTTACAGTACAGTATCATGAGGTGATATCACAGAAGGAAAATGGCCATATATTTTCTTCTACTTATTAAAAGATTCCAGATGGTGTAAGGATTTTATGCGATTACAAACATGAGGAAATGTGTAAATTGTCCACAGATGCCTGTGTTAGCCATCCAGTGTGTGCGGGTATGAGTATGTTAGGTCTAAGTGTGTAAGTACTGAGTATGAAGTTTTGGGGTTTTGTTGGTTTGTTTTGTTTTGTTTTGAAGATTCTATTTATTTATTTATTTAACAGAGAGAGAGAGAGAGAGCACAAGCAGGGGGGCAGCAGACAGAGGGAGAGGGAGAAGCAGGCTCCCCCCTGAGCAAGGAGCCGATGTGGGGCTCGATCCCAGGACGCTGGGATCATGACCTGAGCTGAAGGCAGACGCTTAATGACTGAGCCACCCAGACGCCCCTGAATTATAGGTTTTGAAGGAGCAGAGGGTAAAGTATGTGAGGGAGAGAAGCAAGAGAAATGAGCCTCTGTCAATGTTGGCTTCAACTCAAGAGCTAAAGTGAGGCAACTGCCTGCGTGTGTGTACATGTTTGATTAAGCTTTTAAAACCTTAACCCTCAAAATCACTGACTTTTTAAAAAATTGGTCTTTTTTGTGTGAGATGTAGAAAACCCTGTCTTTATTTTTATTTTTTTAAAGATTTATTTATTTTAGAGAGAAAGAAGAGAGGGAGAGTGTGCAGAGTGGGGGGAGGGACAGAGGGAGAGACTCTCAAGGGGACTCCCCACTGAGTCCAGAGCTGGAGCCACTGGGGGCGGGGGACTCGATCTCACCACCCTAAGATCATGACCTGAGCCGAAATCCAGTCGGACACTCAACTGACTGAGCCACCCAGGCGCCCTGAGAACCCTGTATTTAGATGAACTCAAGAGAGTAGACAAACCTAAGGAACTGGCAGCCGTGGGTGGCGCTGCGGGAGGCAATTGTCCCTCTCCTCCTACTGGTGCAGTCTTTGCCATTCGCTGTCCTGCGTGCTGAGGGACATGACGGGGCGGGATTCATCCTCCCCACGCATCAGCTGCTGCATCTGTGAACTATTGACCAGTCCTGAAGCAGCGGCAATTCTTTTGCTGCAAAGCTATCTCTGGGTTCCAAAATGTGTTTTATCAGCGGTGGGAAAGCCATTAACTGAATGAAATGAGACATAAGTTCACCAGCAGGTGGCAATAGAGGGAATGGTGTATCCGGAAAGATGAAACTTCTATAAACCAGACCTGGGGACCATCAGAACTTGATGGAGCCCCGGCTTCACTTCACTGTGTGTTACACTAGCATTCTGTGAGATCGAATTGTTCAAGCTTTAGAAAATTTAGTGAGACACGTCACCTTTCCCTGACTGAGCTGCTGTTGTGCTCCGATTTCTAACGGCGGCTCCTCTAAGAGTCTGATGGTTTTAGTTGAACAAAATGGATATAGTGGCAAGGTCATTTAGAGTCCCATAAATTAGATGTATTTGTGGTGAAGGGAGGCTCAAAATGGTGAAATAAATGCTATGTTCAATTATAACCTCCTGGCATTATTAAATGAGTCCTACCCTAACTCTCAAATCTATCAAAGAACAAAGACAAAGCAATTAGACTGCTTTTGAATGTCAAAAGGACACTAAGTGAATTTCTCAGACCTGTGTTAATTCCTTCCACACAGGAGAAAACCCTTAGATTTCAATGGGAAAAGAAACTTTTTATTTACACATAATAACTTCAAAGGCCAGGGGAACAGGGAAATTTGCTCCGAAACTCATGTCCGCAGTGGATAGCAAAGTGTTGCAAGAACGTCTCACTTGACTGTCCTCGCCCTAAAATTTACCGACTGCCCGTTCACCTTCCTGCTTCACCAGCTCTCCCTGATTCTCCAGCTCCTTCTCGCTCTCGATGGCTCCCAAGCTCCTGACTCTCAGTCTCATTCCCCATGGTCTCCCTGTTCTCCTGTGGTTCATCGCTCCCTTCAGTTTCCCACAATCTCTCCTAACTGAAAGGGAATTTGGAATACATAATTTAGAAAAATTAAAATTACTATTGCTATATTTCATGGTCTTCAATTTAAAGGTTCACCCAATTCCATGATATTTCTAAACATCAGAAATAAATTCCTTCTTCAATTATTTAACTTACTTTTTAAAATAAACACATTCATGTGAATCAAAACTCCAAAGATTCAAAAGGGTAAAAATGTTCTTCCTACCCCTTCTCCCACACAGCTCTCTTTGGAAGCAACTAATGCGACTATTTGCTGATAAATGCTTCCAGAGACATATATATTTATATGTGTGTGTATGTATAGGTATATGTATGTACATATGTATGTGTGTATGTATATATATGTATGTATATACACCCTTTATTTTACTTATTCTTACACAAATCACAGCATATTTTATTAAAAGCACCCTGCTTTTTTTTTTTTAACTTAGCTATATATCTTGGCAATCATTCCATATAAATTCAGAAAGAAATTTCTCTTTCTTTTTCACAGACTTCAGAGTATTATGTTATGTGGAGGGTCCATAATTTATTTAACCAGACCACTATAGTAAGGATGTTTCCAATTGCATGCTATTACAAACAATTTTGCCATGAATAATTTTGTTCATATGTCTGAAGGATAAATTCCTAGAAATAGAATTCCTGGATTAAGAGGCATGTGCATTTGTAAGTTTAATAAATACTGTAAAACTGTTCTTAGAAGTCATACCCCGCAGAGGTATGGGAGTTCCTGTCTCTCTGCATCCTCACCAACCAGCCCTTTCCATTGCTCTATTTTTCAGAATTCTTCTGATAATTCTTAATTTTTTTTCTTACGGACTTAAGAGTCGGCTTTTGTCCCCCACCCCCCCACCACCACCACCACGCACCAAAAACAAAAACAAAACCCTATAGGAATTTTTATTGGAGTTGCATTAAATATATAGATTAACTTAGGGAGAATAGATAGATAGCTTTATGATGATCACTCTCTTTACAGATGCTTTTCATTTGGTAAAGTGTTCATTTCTTTCCTCAGTAGCAATTGGATATTTTCTTCATACAGAACTCACACATCTCTTCTTAGGTTTTATCCCTTGGTGTCTTGTTTTATTGTTGCTGCTATTGTCAATGGAATGTTTCCTTCTATCTCTTCTAAGTGGTTGCTGTTATATATACGTGCATATCAATGCTTTGATTTCTGTGCCCAGTATCTCACCACCTTATTGAATTCTCATATTATTTGTAATAGAGTCAGGTTTTGGGGATATACAATAATATTGTGACTCAATAATGATAACTTTATCTCCTTTCCATTTTGTATGACTGTTTTGGACTGAATGTTTGTGTCCTCTAAAAATTCATACGTCAAATCCCTAACCTCCAATATGGCTATATTGGGAAATGGGGCCTCTAACAAAGTTAATTCAGGTTAACTGAGGTCGTAAGTGTCAGGAGCCCTGATTTGATGGGATTACTGTCCTTATCAGAAGAAACGCCAGAGAACTCTTGCACTGTCTCTCGGGCTCTCTTTTTCTCTTTCACTCTCTCTTTACCACGTGAGAACACAATGAGAAGGTGGCCATCTGCAAGGAAGAGCGTCCTCACCAAAAACTGACTCTACTAGACTTTGATCTTGGACTTCCAGCCTCCAGAACCATGAGAAAATAAATTTCTGTTGTTTAAGCCACTCAGTCTAGGGCATATTGTTATGGCAGCCCTAGCACATTGATCCAACCTCTATTTTCTTTATTTTATTAAATGTATTGGCTAGCTGGAACCAGAACAATGTTCAGTAATAATGATAATTGTGGACATCTTTCTCTTATGTCAGAATTGAGAGGGAATGCTTCTAGTGTTACCCATAATGCTGGTTTTAGGTCGATAAATATACAGTCATATTAAGAAAGGAAAGATATTTCTATTTTCATTGAGTTTTTTCCGTAAGTTTTTATTTTAATTCCGGTACAGTTAACATACGGTGTTCTATTAGTTTCAGGTGTACAATACAGTGATTCAACAAGTCTATTCATTACTGAGTGCTCATCATGATAAATGTGTATTTTCATTGAGTTTTTTTCATTTGTTTGTGGTGTTTGTTGAAAATTAACAAATGCCCTTTTAGTATCTATAGTGATTGATGATCATATGCTTTTTCTCCTTAGATCTACTGATAGATGTTAGTGTCTTTCTATTCTCGATCCATGTTATGTATTCCTAATGGATATCACACTTGATTATAGCACATCATTCTTTTTCATTGGTGTTACATTCTATTTACTGATATTTGATTTAGGATTTGTGTATTGATATTAATAAGTGAGATCAGCCTGTGTTATGTTTCCGTAGGTTTGGGTGTCAATGTTATCTCAGAGATTATCTTCTTTTTCTATTTCCTGGAAAAATTTTAAGAGCAGTGGAATAGCCTGTTCCTTAATGGTGTAGTTGAATTCCCTGTGGCTTCCTGGTGCTTTGTCATTCTCTGGTTGTTGGGAGGATGATACTTCTTTAAAAACTTTACAATTTTTTTTTAAATGATAATTTGTGTAGATATCTGATTGTCTTTTGGAAACATTTTAAGTAAGTTTTATTTTTAGAAATTTATGTATTTCCCGAGATTTCAAATTCATTTGCAAAACTTTGATAAAAGTAATCTCTATGTTTCTTTTATTTTCCCCTGTATTTGCAGTTATTGTCCCCCTTTGTGATTTTTAACTTTTCTTATTTTAGGAATTTGTGTTTTTTCCTGATCAAGTACATTATTTTGTCCTTCAAGGAATTAGTTTTTGAATTTAATGTGCTCTAATCTTGTTTTGTCTTTAGTTAAATAATTTGTTTTATTTGATTAAATTCTGCTTTACTCTTTCTTTAGGTTTATTATTATCCCTATTACCATTCAGCTTTTTTTTTTAACTCCTTGAGAAGGATGTTATTTCTTTCATTTTTAGCTTTTTTATTATTCTACATATGTAAGGCTATGAATTTTCCTCTGAGCGCTCCTTTAATTGCACCCTGTAAGTTGTGGTATGTACTATTTCTAAATTTATTTGTGGCACAGAACTCAATTGATCGTTGTCTTGATTCATGGCACACTCTCATCATTGGTCAGTGAATAGCCCTCTTTTGTTTACTTATCTGTTTAGTGTGTTTATTTTAATGTGATAAATTTTAAAATTGTGGACTCACCACCTACCATGTGTCTTTACAATAGCCTATATCTACATATGTGGTCCCTCCCTCTCCTCCATCTGCCTCCTTCTCCACTCACTCAGAGATAAACATCATCCTGACTTTTTTATTCCTTTTTTTCTTTTTATATAGTTTTATAACATATATCTGTCTATTCTTAAAATATATTTTATTTTAGATTTTTAATTTTTATTATTTTCTGAAGTCTGTGCTTTTGATTTTAACTTCCTCTTTGACATAAGCTTTGTTTTAAAGAGAAGTTTGTTTTCTTTTTATTTTGCAAGTCACAGGGTATTTGTTTGTTTTATTATCTTGTTTTATTATCAAGATCTAGTTTTACAACATCATGAGCAGAGAATGTTATCTGCACTATGTCTACATTTTGGAATTTACTGATGTTTTTCTTTGGTTTAAAATATGGTCAGTCGTTGTGAGTGCCATATAACTCATAAAGAGACTGAATAGTATCTAGTGTAGAGTTTGATATATATCAATCAGATACACCTCATTAATTATGTTGTTTAGGTCTTCTATATCACAATTTTTTGTTTCCACCTGATCTGTCATGGACTGAGGGGCCCTAATTAAAATTTCCTACTATTGAAGATCCAGAACATCCTAAGCATTAATTTGTAATTTAACTGTCTGTGTTTTTACTGTCAACTAGCAGGGCTTTTGTTTTTGTTTTTACTTTGATTATGATATTTACTGCCATTTATTAAGCAGAAGTCAAGGACAGGTGCAGCAGATCCGGTGGGCTCTAGTAGTGGATGGCCTGGTGCTGCACTTCAGCAGTGGCCTGGAGGCTGGCTTCTGAGAGATGGCTCAAGGATCCAAAGTGGTCTCACATTTCCATCCATTTCTGCCCTTCATGCTTCCACTTCTTCCCTCCACAGCCCAGTCACCATGGAGAAGAATATATATAAAATCTGAATATATGTAATATACTGAATATATAATATATACTATTTACCGATATAGAATTTGAAGAATCCGGATAGTGGCAATACTTTCAAACCAAAAATATGGACACGGAATCTGACACTGAGTATTTGGATTTTAGGTACTTCCCATACTCTGGCAGGAATGACCACTGTCAGATTGTGTCTTTCAAAGAATTGGTCTGTTTCTTCTAGGTTATCAAATTTGTGGGCATAGAGTTGTTCATAGTATTCCTTTATTGTCTTTTTAACGCTCATGGAATCTGTGCTGATGTCCCCTCTTTCATTTCTGACCTTAGCAATTTGAGCCTTCTCTCTTTTTGCCTTAGTTAACCTGGCTAGAGCTTATTGATTTTATTAATCTTTTCAAAGAACCAACTTTTGGCTCTGTTGATTTTCTCCTTTGATTTCTTGCTTTCAATTTAATTGATTTATGCTCTAACTTTCATTATTTCTTTTCTTCTACTTCCTCTAGATTTAATTTGCTCTTTTTCTAGTTTTCTAGGTGGAAACTTCTATTACTGGGATCGTTTATTTTTCTTCTTTTCTAATATATGCATTCAATGTTACACATTTCCGTCTAAACACTGCATTTGCTGTGTCCTACAAATTTTGATGAGTTGATTTTCATTTTCATTTAGTTCAATTTTTTAAAAAAATTTCTCTTGAGATTTCTTCTTTGACCCATGTGTTGTTTAGAAGTGTTTTGTTTAGGGCGCCTGGATGGCTCAGTTGGTTAAGCGACTGCCTTCAGCTCAGGTCATGATCCTGGAGTCCCGGGATCGAGTCCCGCATCGTGCTCCCTGCTCGGCAGGGAGTCTGCTTCTCCCTCTGACCCTCCTCCCTCTCATGCTCTCTGTATCTCATTCTCTCTGTCTCAAATAAATAAATAAAATCTTTAAAAAAAAAAAAAAAAGAAGGGTTTTGTTTAATCTCCAAGAATTTTGGAAAGTTCCAGCTATCTTTCTGTCATTGATTACTAGTTTAATTCCATTGTGGTTTGAGAGCAGACATCATATGATTTTTATTCTTTTAAGTTTGTTAGGGTGTGTTTTATGGCCTAGAATGTGACCTATCTTGATGAATATTCCATGTGAGCTTCGGAAGCTTCATGTATAGTCTACTGTTATTAGCTGAAGTAGTCTATAGATGTCGATTATATCCAGTTGAATGATAGGGCTGTTGAGTTTAGCTATGTCCTTACTGATGTTTCTGCTTACTGGCTCTGTCCATTTCTGACAGAGGGGTTTTGAGGTCTCCAACTATAATAGTAGTTTCATCTCCTTGTGTTTCTGTAATGGACTAAATGTTTATATTCACCACTACCACCAAATACATATGTTGAAATCCTAACCCCAAAGGTGATGGTATTAAGAGGTGAGGCTTTGGGGGTGATTAGATCATGAGGTC
Organism: Leptonychotes weddellii; assembly: GCF_054177405.1. Taxonomy (NCBI): domain Eukaryota; kingdom Metazoa; phylum Chordata; class Mammalia; order Carnivora; family Phocidae; genus Leptonychotes; species Leptonychotes weddellii. The sequence continues at coordinate 140,145,089 of NC_138369.1, read as the reverse complement.
AGAGTCCCAGTTTCATGAATGGGATTAGCGCCTTCATAAAAAGACCCTGAGAAATCTTTTGCTCCTCCTACCATGTGAAGTTACAATGAAAGATAGCCATCTTTGAACCAAGAATCAGGCTCTCACAAGATACCAAATCTGCACACATCTTTATGTCAGACCTCCCAATATCCGGAATTGTGAGACATAAATGTTTGTTGTTTATAAACCACTGTGTTCATGGCATTTTTGTCATAGCAGCCTGAATGGACTGAGACAAGTTCTGTCAGTTTTGTCTTACATATTCTAAGCCTTGTTGTTCAGCACATCCACATTAAGGTTTGTTATATCTTCTTGGGGAATTGATCCTTTCATCATTGGGTAATGCTCTTTTTTATCCCTGATAACTTTCCTTGCTCTGAAGTTTGCTTTGTCTGCAATTAATATAGATACTCCTGCTTTCTTTTGATTAGTGCTAGCATGCTATACCTTTTTCTATCCCTTTACTTTTGATCTTTATGTGCCCTTATATTTAAAGTGAATTTTTCTACTCACTATAAAGAACATATGTTTTGGGTCTTATTATTGATCCAGTCTGACAATCTTAGTCTTTTAATTGGTGTATTTAGACCATTGATGTTTAAAGTGACTATTGATATAATTGGATTAATATCTACCGTATTTGTTATTGTTTTCTATTTGTTGCCTTTTTTCTTTATTCCTATTTTTGTCTTTTGCTCTTTCTCTGCCTTTTGTGGTTTTAACTGAGCATTTTACATAATTCCATTTTCTCTCTTTTCTTAGAATATCAATTATACTTATTTTTTAATTTTTTAATGTAGTCGCCCTAGAGTTTTCAATATACATTTACAACTAAACCAAGTCTACTTTCAAACAGCACTATACTGTTTCATGGGTAGTATAAGTACTTCATAATAATAAAGTATTCCTAATTTCTCCCCCCTGTTTCTTGTATCAGTGCTGTCATTCATTCCACATATACATAAACATATATATGTATATATATATGGAGAGAGTGAAGCATACATCATATATGTTGTAGCTATTTATTATTTTGAACAACTGTTATTTGTTACAGCAATTAAGAATAAGAAGTTTTAATATGATATGTCTAGGTGTAATGTTTTTAGTATTTATTCTTAGTGTTCTTCAAACTTTCTGGATCTGTGGTTTAGTGTCTATCATTAATCTGGGGAAATTCTCAGTCATTATTACTTCAAATATTTCTTCTGTTCCTTTATCTCTTTATTGTCTTTCTGGTTTTCCTATTAAGTATATGTTACTTTTGTAGTTGTTCTGGTCGCTTTTTCTTCAGGCTTTTTTCTCTCTGCCTTTAAGTTTTGGAAGTTTCTATTGAGATACCCTCAAGTTCTGAGGTTCTTTCCTTAGCCATGTCCAGTTTACTAATAAGCCTATCAAACGTATTCATTTCTATAGCCGTTTTTTGATCCATAGCATTTCCTTTTTTATTCTTTCTTAGAATTTCCATCTCTCTGATTTCATTATCCATCTGTTCTTGCATGTTATCTACCTTCTCCATTAGAGCTCCTAGCATATGAATCAGAGTTGTTTTAAATTCATGGTCTGATAATTCCAACATCCCTGACATATCTGAATCTGGTTCTGGTGCTTGCTGTCTCTTCAAACTGTGTTTGTTATTTTTGTTTTGTTTTGTTTTGTTTTGTTTGCCTTTTAGTATGCCTTGTAATTTTTTGTTGAAAGGTAGACAGGATATATTGGGTAAAAGGAATTGCAGTAAGTTGGCCTTTGATAATGTAATGGTAAGGTATAGGGGGAGGGGAAGCATTCTATAGTCCTATGATTAGGTTTCAGTCTTTTGGTGAGTCTGTGCCCCTAGCCTATGAACTTACCCAATGCTTCTCTGTTCCCCCTGCCAAAATTAGAATAAGATGGCTAGAGAGGCCCAGAGTTGGGCATTTTCATTCCCCTATGTGGGTTAGTCTCTCTGATACTACCCTAGCAGGTTAGACTCTAGCCAAAAAGTTTCTCCTGAGGTCAGGACTTTTTAAGAAGAACAGAATGCTCTGAGCCTATTTCAAAATGGTTACTTTTCCCCTCTTTTTACCAGAAGCCCACAGGGATTTTTCTCATATCCTCACTGTGAATGTGTGATAAAGCTTCCAGAGTTAAAACTCACAATACACAGAAATGTGAGGGCTACACCACCTTCCCTCCAACCATGACTGGGATCCCCCTGTTGCTTTTATCTCTCAGGCTTGTTCACCCTGAGCCTCCAACAATTCATCAGTTATAGTTCAGGTTTTCCTGCTCTGGTACTGGTCCCCTCAGAGGTTGCTACTCATGGGTTTCTGTCTGGTAAGTTGTGATTCTCTGGACGTCTCTGTCTCTCCAATTTTGGGGGACAGCAGTTTGGCCTGTGATCTCTGTTCTCTGATCTAAAAAGATTTGTTGATTTTTAGTTTGTTCAGCTTTTTACTTGTTATTAGGACAGAGTAGAGACTTCTAAACTCCTTACATGTTGGACAGGCAACTGGAAATCTTTAGGTTAGTATTTTAAAATCTGTATAAAAGTAATAATCACTTCATCCTCACAAAACATGTCTTACAGAAATCAGCATGACTCTGAGGTGATGGTTAAAAGCCAGCTTACACAGAGATACTAAGCAGGTTATCCAAGGGCACACAACAGGTTAGAAACTCAGCAGGGATTAGATCTGGAGAGCCTAATTCCCAGCCTTGTGTATAGACAACACTGGCTACAAACAAATTAGCTAACAGCTAAACCAGATAAATGTGCAGGAAGTGAGCCACTTGTGGCTGCCAGACTTGTCCTTTTGTGCATAGTCAGTAAGCCAATGATCCAAAAGTCAGGGCCTTTTGCACACACATAACAGGAACCAAGCCCGGAGAGGCTGTGCTCCAAGGTGCAGGTACCAGCCATCTCTGGTGGTCATGATAGTGATTGTTCATTGCAT
>NC_138369.1:140099948-140141632 GCF_054177405.1 Leptonychotes weddellii | reverse complement strand
CAAAACCACAGGATCTAAGAAGCCTGGGTCCCCTAACTACCTGTGGAAGAGAGCTGCACTCCACCCAGCAGCACCTCCCTTGAACAGTTATATGAGAAATAAACTTCTATTGTGTTGGAGTGATTATACATTTGGGATTTATTTGTGGTGGCAGTTTAGCCTACCCTAACGAATAAACCCATCAAGTAAATGAAAGCAGGGAGAACCACCATCCCACTCTTATCTAAGTCAAGAGAAGCATATATTGAAAAGGAAAAGAAATAATTGCCTAATAACAAAAGGGAAAATGTCATAATGTAAGTTATATTTATATAAAATGAGAAACTTTGTGATGAGGCTCTTACAGCAAAGATCTGGGATTTTTAAAAAAATTCTATTTAAATTCTTGTTAGTTAACATACAGTATAATATTACCTTCAGGTGTACAGTATAATGATTCAACACCTCCATACAATACCTCTATACAACACTCAGTACTCATCACAGCAAGTGCACTCCCCATCACCTGTTTCACCCATCCCCCCACACACCTCCCCTCTGGCAACCATCAGTTTGTTTGCTATAGTTAAGAGTCTGTTTCTTGGTTTGCCTCTCCTTCTTTTTCCCCTATGATCATTTGTTTTGTTTCTTAAATTCCGCATATGAGTGAATGGCATTCACAAACAATGGAATATTACTCAGCCATAAAAAAGAATGAAATCTTGCCATTTGCAACAGATGTGGATGGACCTAGAGACTATTATGCTAAATGAAATAAGTTAGTCAGAGAAAGACAAAGGCCTGGTTGTTTTGTTTTGGTTTTTTTAAGACCTGGGTTTTTAATGGCTAATAGTCTCAGTGTGAGCTACACAAAAATTGCACAAAAAATTCCTTGAGGACAGGTTCCTTGTTAATATATGGGCCTGACAAATATTAGTACTTAATAAATACTTAACTTCAATAAAATCAAGATCATAGGAAGTAGAAGTCTCAACTCCAACCCATTCCAACATAGCTAGTTCTGAGGACAAAATTTTAAAAGAGATATCAACAAAGTCAAATATCCAGAGGGGAGAAGGGAATCAAGCATGGAAATCAAGCTTGGGAAGCATTAGGGAATGTAAATGTCTAATCTAGAGTAGCAGGTGCATATGCGTGCACGTGTGTGTGTGTGTGTGTGTAGGGATGGGGGGCTGGATAGAGAAGGAGTGAAAGGGGTAGTGAGAACCACAACTGCCTTTAAATAATTTAAAGAGTTGCCATGGGGAAGAGGAGCTGTATTCCCTTCCTTAAAAGGTAAAACTGGTTTTATATAAAAAGAGCTTTATATAAAAAGAGCTTTCCAAATGTATAGCTGTTGGACAATGGAACAGTGCCTTAGAAAGAACTAAACTTCCCCTCAGAGGAAGTATTTCATCCAAAGCTGGCTGCTGTCAACTGAAGACATTGTAGAAGGTTATCTTGCATTGGGTGTAAGATTAGACAGTGAAGGTCCCTTCCAAAGATTCCAGGAACCTCTGAAAGATAATCCTCAAGAGGTTTGCATTAATAAGACATTCAGGAGATGCTGTGTTTGGGGATCACATGTGTTTTCCAGTAGTCTCTGAGCCTCTCTTTCAGTCTTTCCCACAAGAGTGATTCTTTGGCCCATTGCAAGAGAAGGGGACAAAGGAGGTCCAGGAGAAAGGAAGCCACGTGCTAAGTCAGGGAATCCATGATCAAGGCAGTTTATTCAAAGTCTAGTTTCAGTTAGGAGAAGATAGCTGAAAGACAGACAAAGCCATTAGCCCCTCAATATCTACCTTACCAAATTATGCCAGTTTAGTCTAGAATACCTTCTGGAAAGATAAAGCCAATTAATCAGCCACATCTGATTTTAAGAGATTAGTAGCTATTGAGAAGGAGGAAAAGCTAACTTTATCATATGGGTTCCTTATGATGATCAGAGCCATTAGAGACCAGGGATGGAAGACCCAAAGAGGACAGTAAAAGGGCTGAGGTATCCAGGGTGTTGGGGAACTGCAGGGGTGGGAGGAGGGGTAGGGAAGAGTTTGCCTACTTTGCAGTAAACCTGGGGCCTTGGTGTATCTCTGAGAACTTTCTCTGGGCTGATGACATTGTTTGCCAACACCCAAGTTGGGATGTCAGGACTTGTTTATAAACGGCAAACACCTTACTACAGCTCAGCCCAGTCTTCCCTGTCTAGGCCAGTCTTGTCTCCTTGGGTTCAAGCCTGCTTTCCTTATTTCTCCCTCTGGAAGAAAGGAGGAAGAAGGGAAAGAAGGATGCTCTCTGTGCTAAATATTTGCCCAAGAGGGAGACTATATCAGCTGTCCATTCTCATGTTAGTCACACCACCAGCACCAGCACCACCCCGCCCCACAATTTATCCCTTCCATGTCCTATATGATTACTCCACAGTTTCCTTGTCAGGGGAGTTCTGGGACCCATCCGCAAGGAATCCTGGCTGAATGGCTCTCAAACATCCAGAAACCTAACAAGAGTACTGGATAGTACAGAACCCTAAGAAGGAAGACAGGTTAGGTAGTACAAGATATTGGAGGGGAAAAGTGGTGAACTTCATAGTCAAGGAAGGCTTCACAGAGGAAGAGGAAATGAACTGAATCTTGAAGAATGAACAGATCTCAGTTATGCAAAGAGAAGGTGAGAGAATTTCAAGTTGAAGAGACTACACAGAGAGAAGAGAATGTGTGAGTACATTAAGATCCAATGTGTGGAAGAGTCAGACTGGATGGATCTTTTGAGGAAATTGAATGTTCAGTGCAACACTTCTCACAAACCTCCAGCTTTCATGTACCATTCCAACTCCACTCATGATTGTTTGGGAGTCTCTAGACAGGAGTGAACATTCCATGGTTGAGGCTGGAAGATTAGGGAATGCTTGGAAAAGATTTATCTGCAAAGAATCTGAAAAAAACTCCATGAAAATTTCAAATCAAATGGAGAAAAGTTGACTGGATAAAAGTATAGTTAAATAAATTTATAGCTGTTCAATTACTGGACCAAAACTATATTCATCTCTTACCCCCAAATCTGCCACCATTCATGTTTTCCCCCAGTTCTATGGCTAGTCACTTACCCAAGTAGAAGTGGTAGTGAATTCTTTTTTAAAAAAGTCACTTCATACCAAGGTCAAAGTACCACTGGAGTTTCCCACAGAATGAGTTGCCACAGTTACAGGTACTTATTGGCCTTAAAGGCAATCAGCTTTCTCCAGAACCTAAAAGTAGACCATGAAAAACCATGGTCCTGTATGTGTTACATAGTACATGGGAAACTTATATTTTCTAGTTCGTGAGTAGTGACACTTATTATTCAAATGACATTTAGGTGTGCTAGACCATTTAAATAGATCAATATTTCCATTTAGACCAACTCATGTGATAAGAATAAGAAGCTCAAATGCCAATGCCCCACATAATGTTCTTGCCACCGAAAAATATAAATTATGTTATGTTTTCCTACTAACACTCACTGACTAGCACAAACATAATGATTGACCTACATCTAGCATTCTGTGTAAGACATGCAAATGAAAAGACAATAATAGAAAGACAAGAGAGGACTGGTCATAGGATGGAAGGAATGGTGGGAGATGTCTTTTATAATTCATCAACACACAAATAGAAAAAAAACACAAATAGAAATGACTCATTGTTTTTGTTTTTGTTTTAAGGCAGTGGATCCACTGAAAAATAAGTAAAAATTAAAAAGAATCTATAATCTAAAACAAACAAACAAACAAAAAGAATGTATAATCTAAAGAATGACCTAGAAATGTGGAACATCATGGATCAAAAAGTACCAAACCATCAGAGTCCAGGACACAAAATCGTAACATGCCAAAGTATCTTTTCTCTAGCATGACTTTGAAAGGTTGACAATTGCTTTCCTGATGGGGCTTGAGGAATTAAGACCCAGCAGCCGTCTGACCTAGAAGTCAAAGTAGGGAGATTTAAGTATTCTTGAAATCTCTTCTCTGCCCAGTGTCTTGGGATTTCTGGTTGAGTTAATGGGATAGAAGTTTTCAGAAATCATCGGAGTGTGTGGACTATTGATGAGCAAGGAAAGTCTTCATTTCTAAAAGAGAGATTCTTCCACGGGCAAGATGAGGCTACCACAGGGGCTGTAACCTGCCAGTCTGAGGATATTGTCTGTGAGAGAACCCATCTGATAATTTGGTCAGGAGTTTCTTCCCAAAGGAGACAACATCCCTGCCCCTTTTTGGGGGGGGGAGGGGAGAAGGGGTCTGGGTTGTTTTTTTTTCCCCTGAAGTTCTTAAAGCAGTAGTAATAATTATTTCCTAAAGGAAAGTTGACATTTTTGTTAGCATGATCTTTGAACTGACTTTCTCTCTAATCCTTCTGACACAGAAGACTTGTTGAGTTAATGAAGAAGGTCAATATTTGAATGAGATAAACGAGCTTAAAAGAAAACCCCCTTGAGATAATTAGGGGATTAGAGGCTTGTCTTTGTTGGTAAGATGCTTATGGTGCACAGGACCCACTATAATGTATAGGATGGTTCTGTAGAATGGCCAGGCAGCCACTTGTTTTAAACTGAGATAGGAGCGAGTACACAGAATAAAGCAAGAAGGAGGGACATAATTGAAGGAGGGAGTTTCTACCACACCAATCATACTAGCACCCTCTTGTGACTCTGTGTTTAAGGGTCTATGAACCTTTCTCAACTTATTATATACCTGAGGGCTTGCTTCATAATCAGGAGAAAGCAGTCCATTAACCAGTCACAGGTCCAAATACTCGACATTTTCACACACTCCCCAACCCCAATGGACAATGAAGTCCAATGGCTGCACTTTAAAGTTTAAAAAAAGTCCAATTAAAATGACTTTTGAAAAAGTCCATCAAAAACTAATGCTGGCTAACTGAACATGATAAAAAATAATAAAAAAGGAAAAAGTCCATCTTTATACCATCTTTATACCATCTTTCACTGGTATACCATCTCTCAACAAGCACAATATAATGTGTTGGGTATTTTTCTTCATTTGGGTGGGAGATAAAGTAGTGGGCTTTTACTTAATGGATTGTGTCTTATAAAATAAATTCCTGTTCTTTAAACACAAATCAGCTCATAACATATGTCTGGGACCGAGACCAAAAGGGACCAAGGCAAGAATGAGATTCACATCTCTCATCTCAGCTCATCTAATATCGTTCATTGAGTTGAAAGATGGGCAAATCATCCTCACTATTTAATTGGCTCTCTACCCATTCTTTCTTTCCTTTTTTCCCTTTTCCTAACACATATCATTGAATTTGTGTCAGTTAAATACATTGGAGCTTGACTCATGGACATATCCTCATCTAAGAACCTAAGTGAGAGCTAGAAATAAAAGGTAGGGTCTGATGCTTAAGGCTTTAGCTTCAGGACAAATTGGCTTCTGGAAAATGCTTTGTTGTTGACTTCTGTCTTTCTCAATGTGTGCCGCGGAGTCTGGCCCTTGGTTATCACCCTTTTCCCATTGATGATACATCCTCCTATCTTTAAGTGTTCTTTACACAATTCTTGGGTGATACTTTTGGTCCAGAAAACTTTGATTAAGAAGAAACACAGATTTATGGGAGAGGGACCTGGAAAATTTCAAACAGACACATCTTTATTGCAACCCTCTGGATCTGTGGGAGAGAAAACAGGGCCCACAAGGATCAGCTCTGAATTTGCTCCAGCTCCAGGCTTTTAGTCACTCCCTTCTCTTCAAGCTCCCCATGTGGGCCAGCACTTTAATCTTTCCATCTCTCTCCCTCCTTCATCATCCCCTGTTTATTCACCTTTTCCATTCCCTTGTCCCATTTTCTCGTTCTTTCTGATTGCCCCACTCTCTCACACTCATATCCCCTGATGGATCATCTTTCTGTTGGAGCCTGTAATGATGGCCTCTTTCCAAGAGCAGCAGGTTTGAATCAGCTCCAGTTTAAAATGAAGGCAGGGGGTGGGGGTGGAGCAAGGCCAGGAGAGGATATCAGCTCACTCCTGTCCAATGTACAGAGCGCACAGCCCTCCCCCAAGCCTCCAGGCTGGCGCTCACGCTCCCAATCTCCCTCCCCATCCACCCTCCCTTTCTCTCTGCCAAGACACCTCTCCACACACAGGTATGTGCAAGAAAATGCCTAATAATCCCTGGCAGGCAAGGCCAGAGACCCCCACCCTCAATCAGGCAGCTGTTTTCCATTAGATGTTCCAAGTCCTAAAAATATTCTCTTTTTCTCACTTATCTCTTACAATTTTTCCTCTCCCTTTCTCATGTTCCCCCTTCTGGGTTCCCTCCTGGGAGGAGACCTAAATTAAGAGGGGAAGGCATGCCAAGCTTTGCATTAACCATCTTGTCATGCCCCGGGCCTCTGGCAGAGCAGAACCCAGAAATATTGGCTTCTTGTTGTCTGAAAGGACCTCACTGAAAGTTGAGGTCCTCCCAGGAGAGCAGAAGGGTTGAGCTTAGCCTGAACTAGAGAATGCTGTCAGGGTCATCCCATCGTGTGCTCTCAATTGTGCTCCTGGCTGAGCCCCTTGAGCCCTCTGTCAAGGTTGTCTTGTGCTTACCCCTGGATGGTAAATGGTGTCTTGTGTACAGCTCTGGAGAGCAGCATTGTGGGGTGCAGATCCCAGCCTCTGTGCACAGGCAATGTGACTTCAGGCAAGTTACATAACCTCCCTCATTTGTAAAATTGTGCTGGTAACACCTACCTCAAAGGACTGCTAGGAGGATGAACTGAAGTAACTAATGGGAAAACATTTAGCTCAAGTCTGCACTCAACAGATACTGGTTCTCTCCTCTTGCCCCTTCCAGTAGGATTTACTGTGGATAAAAAACAAACCTGCCCTTCTCCTCTACTGCCTCTTATACCTTCCAAGTCATTAACCGAGCAATTAGAGAAGAATTAACCCTTAAATACCCAAGGTCTGAGTTGGGGAGTGCAAAGTTTGCTTCTTGATGGCTGTTTTCTCTCTAAGATAAAGAAGCAGAGAAAGAATGAATGTAAAATCCCTAAATGAGAACAATGTTTATAATTGTTAGTACTTCTTATAAACCGGGCAGCAAGAAGCTATGTCATTGTTGAGTCAGTGACCCCAGAGCAAAATTTCCTCCAAGCACCTCATCCCAAGCCGTGGCCTTTAAGAATGCAGCCTCCGGGATCAGACTGTCTCTGGGTCTGGATTCAAGTTCCAACTCTTCCTAGCTGTGGAGCATCAACAACTTTTTGACTTCTCTGTGCTTCATTTCCTCTTCTGTGGATGGAGATTAAATAGTACTGACTCCACAGTGTTGTTGCAAAGATTGACCTAACGTAGTTCACTGCTCTTCGACCAGGGCCTGGCAGAGTAAGGGTGCAGTAAATGTTAGCCTTCCCTCCCCTCCAGCAAATCTTTCTTCTATTCTTGCTCCTCCATCCTGGCCATTTCCAAACTGACCCGTATGCAGGGCAATAATCCAGCAGCAATTTGCTACTCCCACCTCTGCATGTTTCTCAGGAGTCCAGTCACTTGGGTGACTCTGGATAAATCCCAATTCTCACAGTGAAACAAACTAGAAACCCCTTAACTGGCCTGTCCATAGTGCAATGAACTTCGGGAAGACATGCACAGTGGCCAGTAGGGATGACTTTCCTGAGCTTCAACCATCCACATCCACCAACTCCCTAGCCTTCCTGAGACCAAAGCCTCTGTCTGGGAGTGCAGTCCATGACAAGCAACAGAAATGAACAGCACAGAGCCAAAAGTCTTCAGACTGCTTCAGAGGGATGGTGGTGCTGGACCTGCCTATTCTGCCTGTCTCGGGGCTGAGGGTGAATGAAGAGTATGCCCTCCCAGCTCAGAACCAAGTATAGCACAGACTTCCAAGATCATCAGCCCACAGAATTGAATTCCCTGTTCTCTGAACATAAACCAATCTAGACTATTGGGAACTTTATAATATGTTGTTGTTGTTGTTGTTGTTATTTTGCTATTTCTTTGACCTATTTATACACACCATACACTGTGGAGTCAGCTAGACAGGTCCTGTCACTTCCTCACTGTGTGACTTGGGTAAATTGCTTAATCTCCCTGAGCCTCCATTTGTTCATCTATAAAGTGGGGCTAACAGCATTACAACTTATAGATAGATTCCATCTTTCTCAATAGATTTTAGCCATGGCTACTACCCCTATGACTAGTTACTCTGTTATCTTGTTCATTAAATTTCGTTAATTTAATTCCACTTCCTCTTATTCTATCTTTAGTGCCGTCAGACAACAGCTGGTCACCATCGTTCCTACATATAACTACCATCCAGAGACCCAAAAACAGTTAATAAATCATTCTTCAGCCTTTGAACTTCAGGCTAACCAATGCCAATGTCTTTAATCTTCTTCCCAAGAGCCTCTCTGAAAATCTTGAATAATTTCATTTTTGATCTCTCTCTAAATTATTAACATCTCGGGTTTTAATGTCCAAACATGCGTGTATTATCTTAATAAGGGCCTGACAAACTAGTTGGCCATTGTGTGTATAAAGTTGAATCCATCTAATTCATGCCCAGCTTGGGTACCCACTAATATCCTCCATAACTATGCATATAAATGTTAGACTAGGCAAATATGAAATAGAGAAAACAGATCAGCGTTTGTTCCTTTAAGAAGGCAGCCCCACAACTTGTTCAGTAAACTTGTCCCCTTTTGCCCAGGGAGGAGAAAAAGAACTACCAAAAGGGACTCTGAAGGAAATCATTAAAGTGAGGAGAAAGCTCTTAAGAAAAGAGACGTTTTCTGCCCTCTGAACCTTCCTTGCTTGATTCCGTTCTCCCATGGTGACAGTGCAGCTAATATAAGTCTGTGCCCCACTAGGGCCCCTGCCGAGCAAGGCTGGGGTAGGACAGGAAATCACCACTCAGAAAATAAATGACCTGTCCCAGAGTCTTTTGTTAATGAGTCCAGGGCATAATAAATCAAGGTGACCCAGTCTCAAGAAACACAAGCCTGTTAAAAAAAAAAAAAAAAACCAAACACGAAACCCCCAAGCCCCAGAGGTGAAGAGGAGGAGAAGGGGGAGAGAGGGGGCCGCGGGGAGTCCTTATAAATCATACCCAGATGAAACTGGTGCAGATGTTTTCCAGTTTCGGACCCATTCAAGAGGCAGAGAACAGATGCATGCGGACGGGAATGGAAGGGGCTCTCTGTTTGTGAGGGAAGATGGGACAGGGGCCCTGGGGGGGAGGGGGGAAACAAAGCCCCTCCCCTCACATGGTGTCCTTGGGGCTTTTCGTGGCCCAGTTTCTTCCAGCTGTCTCATCCGGGTCTCTCTCTCATCAGCACGGCCAGAGTGTCCTCTTGTGTCAAATGTGGGTCCCAGCTTCCCACCGCAGCAGGCTTCTGCAAAACGAGAGGGGTGGTCAGGTCAATCATGGGAGGGTCTTAGCTTACCGAGTAAACTGCAGGCTGTCCGTGGGGGATATTTAACAACAAAACAGAAAGAATGTCAGATTGGAAAGAAATATTCCAGTGTGTGGTAGAGAAATAGGAGCCTATCAGTCTGGGGTGAGCCTCTCACATAAGACAGATATGCAGAGGGCCTTCCCAGAGAGCCACAATAGCCTGCAGAGACACATGTCCTTGTCAACTATTTTACCAACGCAGAAACGGAGGCTAAGGAGTGACAACAAAAGGCATTTGCATTTGTGCAGGGTTCTCGCCAACGTTATTTCGTTTGGAGACACCCTGTGTGGTAGGTGAAAGAGGTGTTCGTCCTTTCTTACAGATGAGGAAAGCGGGCCTGAGGGACATGCGGAGGTCTTCTCCGGGCCACGCAGCTAGTGTTGGAGGAACTCGGGGCCACGCTCAAGTTCTCGAATCTGTCTGTTGTTCTTTCTGCTCAGCCACGGCTGTGTGCCAGGGTCCCAGAGGAGAAGTGTGCTGATAGGGAAAGGGTGCTGAAAAGGGGAGGGTACCCCGTGGCCAAGGTCCACCACTGTTTGGTGGCTAGTGGTAGCTGGAAGGTAAGTGAGTGCACAAGAGGAAGTTGGCCCCCAATTTTTCCCATTCTCCCTGTTATATAGAACCCGTCATTTCTTCATTAGTCATCTCTCTCCCTCCCTAGAAGCATGGCCTCTGCTAATAACTCGCTCCTACTTGCTGTCGTTTCAAAAGAAATTACGTCACACCAACTGCTTTTGTTTTTAATTGTTGCTCAGGCTGAATTCAGTTTCAACCACCATCATCACGACGGCTAGTTTGTCTACACTTTATATTTCAAAAGCCTTTCATATCTGTTCCCTCTTCTGAACCTCTCAATCAGAATTGTTGGAGAAACTGTGACCAGAGTGGCTTGCCCATGCTCACTCCACCCGTGAGAAAGGAGATCTCTCCCCCTTGCCTGGACTGCCTCCAAAATAAACACAAGCAACCAGATCCCCTTTGCCATCTTAGTTTTTTCCATATTGCCCCAGTTCTGCACTGAGAGATATCACCTTTCTCCAGGATTCTCTACAGACTTCCTATACCGACTCTGCCTCCTCTTGAAATAAATAATGAGCATCGTGCTCTAGTCCAAATTGGAGTCCAAGCGTTTGCCCAACCACACAGTGTCATCAACCACAACAGGAAGATGCCACAGCAGCCTGCCTAAAATAAACCAAAATAAACCCATAGCTTTTCATTGGTCTGGGACCTGGATCTGCAGAACAGCAAGCACCCCCATGAAAATTAGGGCTGTTCCAAGTATTTTTGGTTCAACAGCAGCCTTCCACCAAGGCAGAACACTGCTTTAGGTTTGCTTTCCTTGTTTCCTGTTTGGTTTTTCATTTTGTTTTATTTATTTATTTATTTATTTATTTATTTATTTATTTATTTATTTATTTTGGTTCTGCTCTATGAGTCCGAATCTTTCATACTCAGATGTTGATTCTCAGCTGGGTACCCACAGGCAAAACCCCCAGGATGTGGGTATATCAGTTTCCTATTCCAAGAGAAACTGTTATTTCATTCAACAAGTATTCTTGAATTCCTACTAGGTACCAGGGACTCTGTTAGTTGGCGAAGGTGATTGTGACTTCCACTTTATGCTATCCTTGCACTAAACAGCTGGGAGACCTTGAGCAAGACCCTCCCCCTTTAGGGACGTCAGTTCTTGCCTCTGTAAAGTGAGAGCGTGGATAGTTGACTTCTGGGTCCTTTCTAATCCTACTGCTCTACAGCTCAGGGGAATCTGCTGATGGACTAGGCCTGGGTGCAGCACCTAAGAATAGAGTGTCCTTTTCATTTACTGATGCAGAGAACTGGAAAAAGAGGAGGTAGGGGTGGAGATTGTATTTTGCAAGGACATCAGACTTTTTGGTGTATGGGGGTGGGGGCAGAGGAGTGGCTACTGACTTTAAAGAATTCATTATACATGTCACAAAAAGATTGTCAAATACAAGTATGTGTATCACTTTATGCTCTTTTCTGATACATATTTTACATAGCTGTAATCAGTTCATCCATAATATTTTTCGTTCTTTGCTTTAACTAATGTTGTTTTGTATAAACATTCTGTATATCACAGAGTGTAGACTCTTCTAATTTTTTAGTGGATAAGAGTGTTCCATCCTATCATACCAAATTTATTTTTTTATCTACTCATCTACTCCCAAACAATAGAATATTTGGACTATGTCCAGTCTTTTACCTTTGATTAATAGCTCTAGTATATATTTTCCTTAAATTATTTACTTTGGACATTCATTAAAAAAAAAAAGGAATTTCTGAATCAGTGATGTAATCAGATTCTAAAAGACCCAATCAGTTTATAATGGTACCAGCAATTGATGAGCATTTCTGTTTTCCATAACCCATCTATATTACATGTAATATTTTTTATTTCTTTTTGATGGCTTAAAAATTGTATAATGTTTCTAGTAACTTCAATGTTTATATTTTCATTTCTTTCAATATTATTGAGGCTGATCTGTTTATATGTTGAGTATTCTGTATTTCTTCCTATGTGAATAGTTTATTCATGCTTTTGACCTCAAGTCTAATAGTTTTTGAAAAACATATTACGACTTTCGTGGGCCAAATTCTTCAGCACTGCTGATATTGTGGATACCCAAATGTGAATACATTCATCATTAGGACGACAGAGATTTCTGTCTATTTTGTTCACTCAAGTATTCTAAGCACTTAAAATAGTGCCAGGCAAACAGTAGGTGCTCAATAGATAATTATTGAATAAGTGAATAAATCATCACTTAATATTTATGAGGTACCCATTTGTGTTGGGACAAATATGAGCATTCAGATTTGACATGGAGGAGACGAAAGTAAGGTCAAAACAGCTGAAGGAGGAAGGGAGGGGTGTTTCTTGCTTCAGAATTTTAAAAATCCACCTAAGGTGAAGGGGCAAGATAAAAAGCTACTGAGGCGTCTCTTCAGGTAATGACTTGACATTGCCAAAGCATGTCACAGGTATCTGTGTGTTCTTGTCTATCCCCCTCGTTACTGTGTGCATTACTAGCGTCAGACTAACTTTAATATTATCAGTGTGAACTTAATTCGAGCAACCAAGGTTTTCTCAGCTTTTACTATAATGTGCAGGCACTGAATTAGCCACAGAGTAGGCACTAGGGCACAGAATGTGGTCTCTGTGTATCTATGCATTGGAATCCAAACCTCAGGAAAGAGGAACCAACCACTGATACAGACTGCAATGTGTATAAACCTCAAATGCTCTATGCTAGGTGAAAGAAGTGAGGTGCAAAAGAATATGTATTGTGTGATTCCGTTTATATGAAATGTCCAGAAGAGACAGATGTATCAAGACAGAAAAATCAGTGGTTGCCCGGGGTTGGGGAATGGGGTGACTACAAAAGGGCACAAGGGGTCTCTTTGGGATGGTAGGATTGTTCTAATGCTGGACTCTAGTGATAATTGCACAACTCTCTAATATTACTGAAAACCCATTGAATTGTATACTGAGGATGAGTAGATGTTACGGTTTTAAAATTATACCTTAATCCAGTGTTTTTAAAAAAGAGTGGCTAAAACGAGCTGGCACTGTCAAAACAAAGCAAAACATAGTCCCCAGAGCAGGCAAACATTTAGGACACCATCAATCAAGGGCTGCCAGGGAGGCGAGCCCAGGGGGCTACGGGAGCAGTCAGGTGCCTGAGCCAGCACTGGCCCTCAAGGGAAGTTTCCCGGAGCTGAGGTCTGGCTGGGAGACATTGTTCTAGGAAGAGTAAGTGGGAGGGGGGCGCCTGGCTGGCTCAGTCGGTTAAGCGGCTGCCTTCGGCTCGGGTCATGATCCCGGGGTCCTGGGATCGAGCCCTGCATCGGGTTCCCTGCTCAGCAGGAGGTCTGCTTCTCTCTCTCCCCCTGCTTGTGTTCCCTCTCTCGCTCTGTCTCTCTCTGTCAAATAAATAAAATCTTTAAAAAAAAAAAAAAAGCGTAAGTGGGAGGATGTGGGTTAGGTCAGGCAATGACAAACAGTATTCATGTCATGGGAGATGGTGCTAAGGCCAATACCCACCTCGTTTTGAGCTTAGCAGGTTTTAGGGAAGTTAAATACTGGAAAATGCTTTGTCGATTGGTTATAACTACCATTTGTCATGAGTCAGAGGCTTTTTTTTTTTAAGATATTATTTATTTATTTGAGGGAGAGCACAGAGGGAGAGGGAGAAGCAGACTCCCCACTGAGCAGAAAGCCCAATGTGGGGCTCCATCCCAGGACCCTGAGATCATGGCCTGAGCTGAAGGTGGATGCTTAACCGACTGAGCCACCCAGGAGCCCCAACAGTCAGGAGCTTTGCATTCAGTAACAACAATCTTGCAAGGCAGGATTCCAGACGAAGAGACGAGGCAAAAAGGGCCGATGTTATTTGCTAGGGATCACTTCCTCAGTATGAAAAGCAGAGCTGGAATCCAAACATACGGCGGAGTCTAAAAGCCATGCTTTTCCCATCCATTATCTTCTTTTACCTCTGGACAGACACATGACTATTACTGGTGGGGGATTAATGAGAAGGATACAGGTTCTGCTGATGTACTCTAAAAGAATTCATAAAACCCATCTGCAAAGAATTTTGCAGATGCAGCTTGACAGGGTCCCAGAGCCACAGCCTGTGTAATTTGTCGCTGTCCCTAGCACACTGTATACAGCAGGTAGGCGTTTGAAATGTGCCTTTCTCCATTTAGCTTCAGATGTGCAAGGAAAATTCAATAATCCTGGTTCAAGATAAATTAAAAGACACGGACTTCCTGAAGAGCCAGAAAACTATGAAATACCACAGAAATCCAGTCTGCAATGCATAGCCTTCATTAAATGCCTTTTAATAATTATTTTACATGATCACACAAGATATTTAAGATGATATGACCAAAACAGAAACATGATTTCTCTTTCAGAGCTTTTGAGAACTGTTCCTTCCCCTCACCTTTGGCGTAAGTGTCTACTCCTTATGGGAAATTGTGAGTCGGCTTGGGTGAGGCAAAGACACACATTCTTCTCTCGAGAGAATGGACTTGCATTCCTATGAGTAAAATAAATTAGGCCCAGTTTCTCTGTCCGTTAATTATGTGGAATAAACAACCTTCCCCTGCTTGGAGGGAAGTACAGGCGACCAGCACAAATTTCCTCCTCAGACTCAAGGGAAAGATCACTTGACTATCCAGGAGACCGCCTGTGGTCTGAGAGGGCTCAGAGGATTGGAACAGGCAAGGCTCTGCAGCCAGATGTTTGTAAGAAATCCACTGATAGAGACAATCCCATGATACAATCCACAGAGGACCCTGCCCTTGTGGGGAGAGGCTAGAAATGAGGAGAGCAAGAGGGAGAAGGAATCTGCATCCAGTTCTGCCCCTGGGAAATTTCCCAACCCTGAAGACAGCCTGTGGAGTCTGGGAAATGTACTGCCCCCGGGAAATTATGTTATTTTAGTTGGAGTCTTAGAATATACCAAGAACATCACCCCAGGAGGAGGGGGATGGTAGGAGGAAGGTAATGCACGGCCTCTGATGGTCTAGACTCAAACTGAACCAGCTGGCATTTGCAAGAGTATGGACCCTCAACACCACCATGCTATACATGGAGAAATACACGAATGAGAGAGAAGTTTGCGTTGGAAATGTGTTCTTGTCTTTGGTCTTTACACACTTGTGACCAATACGGCTACTCATTATCCCCTTGCTTCCTTATTAAGAGAACCTTAAATAAAATTAAGGTTTTAATTAAGGGATGCAGCCGTCCTCTCAGTTAAAACACTCAGCTTCCCAGAATCCACTGCAACTAGGAGAAGCCACGTGATCCACTTTTGGCCAATGAGACGCAAGCGGACGTCGCTGGGTCGGGTTTTGGGCAATCACGCCACTCGGGCCTCTTGCCCTTTGCCCTTCCCTGCCTTTCCGGAGGTTCATGCAGATGTCCGGCCGCCACCTTTCACCGTGAGAAGGATGGCTGAATGCCAGAGGTACTGAAGCTTCCTAGATGCTTGGTGATTCCCAGCAAACACTGCACTAACCCTGGCCTGCCACCTCTGTACTTTTTATTATGTGAGTCATATCTTGTTTAAGCCGCTGTTTGTTGGCTCTTTGTTACATGCAGCCAAAGAGAACCCCTAACTGATAGCAATATGAATTCAGTTAAATTCAGCAGTGATTACCTCTGATGTGCTAGGTGTGGGAATACAAAGATGAGAAACCCGTTACCCTCAAAAAATTCACAAACTAGTGCATGAGCGAAAATACGTAAGCAAACCGTTCTAGTGTAGTCGATGTTTTCTAAAATGGAGGTTTGTTTAAAGTATCATGGGAACAAAGTCATCAGTATTAACCAGCAATATATACTGAGGTAAGTTGTGTGGAATTCTAAATTATTCCCATACCTTATGATACATGTGCGTATATAGGTAAATCTGATGTCCACCGAATATCCACCACTCATATTATTGATACAGTCTGCCAAATTATGTAGTCACAGCTTTTTACCCTCCCTTAAGTACCACTTTACACTTGTTTATTTTCTCTGGTGGGGTCAGAGGACCTCCGTGTTTCCTAAGTAAATTTCTCAAGCCTTTGTCAATTCCTTATATACAGGAGAAACGCCAAGAAGTCCCTGGAAAAATAAACTGAGTCTCAAAGAGCAGTGGCAACAAAGGACAGTTTGATCGGAAGCACGGCCTGAAGTGAAGGCCAGTGTGCCGTCACCCACTGCAGCCCCTGCTTCAGCAGCTGCTGGCTCTGCCCATCTCTTTACTTTGTGATCCTCTCTCCCTCTGTCCTGCCTAATGACCCATCATACCTCACTGGTCCCCTGCATGGCTCTGTTCGTCCCGCTTTCTCACACACCATCTCTCTCTTCCTTGTCCAGTCATTAATAAAAAATAATGAATTTTTAAAACGTTATTTGCTGCATTTCTTGAGAGGATTTTTATCCAGGATTTTAGTTTTTGAAGCGGATGATTGGATTGATCTTTTACTAAAACAAAGGTAACTTGCTTAATTTTTTTTTTTGATTGTAGCGATAATGCATTCACCTGGGACAAAATTTAGGAGGCTTGAAAGGATATACATAAAGTATCTCCCTCACGTCTGCCACCTAGTTCGGGCAACCAACACTACCAGCTTTTTGTGTATCCTTGCAGAGCGACTTTATATACAAGTACGTACCTACACCTATTTCCCCACTTTGTTCCATTAAAAGATGGCCAAACTTTTTGGCACCTCTTTTTTTTTTTCACTTAGTATAGCTTAAAAATTTCTTTCAGCACATGAAAAAGCATTCTCGTTCCTTTTTAGCTAAGAAATGTTCCTTTGCATGAACGTATCATAATTTAGCCCTCTGTTGATGGAACTTTAGCCCTCTGTTTGCAACCTTTATTTTTTAAAATAATGATGCAATAAATGGCATTGTATATGAATCATTTCACAGAAGAGTATATTTTAGGATGAATTCACAGAAGGGCGTCTAATGGTATAAGCACCTGTGATTATGATTAAGTGTTGCAAAATTTCCATTCATAAAAGACACTGTTTCACACTTCCACTTGCAATGTATGGCCAAGCCTATTTCTGTAAACCCTCACCAAGTCAGTTTATCAAACTTTTTGGCCTTTGTCAATTTGATCAGTAAAAAATGGTCTGCCAGCATAGTTTTAATTAGTTCCTCTTATGAATAAGAATTTTCATCTTTTACACATTTCAGAGCTGTTTGTATATTCCTTTCTGTTAAATATCTATTAATATTCTTTATTGTTTCTTCTGTTAGGTTGGTAGTTTTTTTAGTTGATATTTTCCAAGTTCTTCATTTGCTAGAAAAGTTAAACATTTATCTGTGATATAAGATGCACATTTTCCCCCAGGAGGTCATGTGTCTTTTGATTCTACTTATCAAGTATTTTTACCTTGCGAAGATGTTTAGTTTAGATATAGTCAAACATGTTCATCTTTTCATTTCCAGTTTCTAGGTTTTGTTTCATATTTAGAAAGTCCTTCTGCTAGAAGGGGAGTTTTTTTAATTACCTTCTTATTCGTGCATTATATTGGATGCCAATAAGTTGTTTCTTATGTGGCTGGTACAAGTTAGACAGCGACCAGGAATCAAGCATGGGGGTGGGGGGGGGGGAATGAGTGAGAATCTGGACTCCTATCTTCTCTACTTCTAGCGGTATTGCTAGGCAAGGGGGCTTGCACTTACTCTGACATCCCCCCCACTTACTTGTCTGCAGTGGGCGAGTGAACATGCCCACAGCTCTGCGGGCTAAGTGTAAGTGAAAGGAGGATGCTGAAATGCTTTGGTGACATGTGTGCATAAACATTTGAATTTCTTCTCTCAGCATGTCACAGTGGCACGTCTTGCTGGACCTCTATATGCTGCCTGTCCACATATGTCAGTGTTACTGTTTGTCCTCAAAGAAAAAGATTCTGGCATGGGAGGTATAGCATAACTTGTTACAGCTAAAAAAAAAAAAAAAGATGTGTTATAGAGAGTGCAGGGCTTGGAAGAGAGTCAGTCAGGATGCGCACTCAACTCCTTGGTTGAGCAGGGCTTGAGAGAGAACCAAATTTAGACGTGTGTAATGAGGCACCTATAACGAGCGAGGGCCGTTCTGCCTCTTCCATCCTCCCTCTGCCCCAGTCACAGCCTCCCAGCCTTAAGGGTCCCAGCTCCTTCCTTCAGATGAGGTCATAGTCCCAGATAGGCACCTGAAGTAGGAAAAGCTGCCCTCCTGCGGGATTGGAAAACTTCCACCAGCCAGGAAGGGCAATTCTGAAGATGGCAGCATCCAAATTTTTAGAAGCAACAACCCCTCTCTAAGTGCCCTTACAACACCAGAAGAGCAGAGAAGCTGGCCACATACAAACCCAAACTCCACATATGAATCTTGACTTACTTGTGAGGAGCACCACTCAGGCTTTTTAGATTTATCTTTGATCTTCTTATTTTTAGGGCATTTTGAAACCATGTCCTTCCTACACAAGGTTCTAAACTGAGAGTAGCAGCCAGAAGCCACTGGGTCATACATGGTAGGTCACTCTAAGGATATGAGCTTTGGTCATCAGGTGCTCCCAGGGCTTGGGCTGGAGGGAGATGAATGATGGAGCTACTTGGGTCCAGAAGAACAGAGTGATGGGAAGCCACAGAAATCAGAACTAGGAGATTTGGGTGCCAAGAGGCCAGGTCATCTCAAGTCAGTGCCATGGACTGTATCTATGTCGTGGACAGAATCTTGGGGCAGAGTTAGAAATGAGGGCTCAGGAATAGAATAGGTTTATTATACTCATAGTCACAGCTCTGTGTGAAAGCCAAGATGATACCGGTGTGGAGATGCTTGTCCGCTACTCTGCACCGTCACCAGCTGGATATGTGATAAAGTCCTTTAGCATTTGGGGCAGGGCGCCTTGCTGGCTCAGTCAGTGGAGCATACAACTCTTGATCTCGGGGTTGTAAGTTCAAGCCCCACATTGGGTGTAGAGATTACTTAAAAATAAAATCTGTAAAACAAACAAACAAAAAACCCAAAAACCAAAACCCAAACAAAACAAAGACACATTTTGGGGGGGACATCTGTTACCACACAGGTGAGATATGGTAAGCTGTACTGGCTTTAAGAGAGCCTCACCTGGTTCTGAGTTGGGTAGGGAAAAGAGGGGATTCATTTGAGTCAGGGACTCAGGATTGATGAGGACAATGCTGCGCCCAAATGGAGAAGCAGCTATATCCAAAGGAATTGTATAGACAGGTCCTTCCATTGTTCCCTGGTTTCAGATTCAGGTCATTTGAGGACATTTTCTATCTGAAACTATGGCAGTAACTTGAGGCTTAAGTGCAAGTAGAGATCAAGAGTCAGGAGAGAAATGGCTCTAAGCTGTGGACTGGCAGGTGAAGGTAATCAGCATGAAAGGGAAAAGAGTGGCATTCATTGAACTGTTCACTGAATCCTGAGTACCAGATATTATCTAAGGTGCCAGGGATATAGCAGTGAACAAAACAAAGTCCCTGCTCTCATGGGACCTCTCCTATATTCTAGTGGTGGTGACAAACGAGATGATAAATGAGTATATACGTATTTTTAGATACATATTTCTATATTTATGTATTTCTATACATCTTCCCTCCAACCCTGTCTGTCCCCTTTGCTGGCTCTATTAGTACTTACCCCTACTGCCAGTAGGGAAGTAGCGGAGGGAGGATGCTATTCTGGATGGGGTGGTCATAGAATGCTTCAGTGGTTCTGATGGGACATTTGAGCCGAGCTAGAGTGAAGTGAGGGAGGGAGCAATGTAAACACAGAGGGAAAAGTGTCTAAGGCAAAGGGCACAGTGAGCCCAGGGACAGGCAGGAATGTGCTGGATGCCACAAGGAGGCCCCTGTGGCTGGAAACAAGGGAGTGAGTGTGGCATCGTAGGGGATAAGATCCCAGGTTGGAGGGAGTGCCTCGTGGTGCAGGCCACACAGGCCTTGCAAGCCATGATAAAGATTTGGGGATTTATTGTGAGTGCGGTGAGAAACCATTGGCAGATCATCTACTCGTCAGGGTACTGGAGGGTCTGAATGACACTCGCATCACCTGAATGTGATTCTCCAGTGCTGTCCTTACCTCCTAGCCCGGGAAAGATTGTGCCTCCCAAACCCCAATTTTGGGGGGAATGGTTGTGCCCTTCAGCCACCGATTGTGTTCTTCTGGGCTGCAGTGGGGCCTAAAGACGGGGAGAAAGACATAAAGGCTGCAAATCACAGGCAGCTTGAGCGAAGCCTTCCTCATCTGGACGGTGGTAGCTACAAGCATGGCCTTGTGGGTAGGGGTTGCCTTGACCTTCTACTTGAGCTGCATCTTGCACAAGTGAGCGGCTTTTACTCCAGTGTTCAGAAAGCAATTTCTGCTTCCTAGTTGCTGAATTCTTCCTCCTAACCTCTCCAGAGACCAGGCCTCTGCATAACAGAGCCTAGGAGGACACCTGCTATGTCCATTTTCTTCTGCCTGGAATAAAGTACCAGTAGGCCCTTCACAAGCTTCTTCCTTACATAGGAAGTGAGACATCCCCGGAATTCTCCATACAGTTAAAGGACAAGCTGTGTCTACAGAGTTTATAGGCTCAGTTGGGAAAACCCTGCACTCCACATAGGACTCAAATGCATTAGCAGATACGCACCACAAAGGAACCCAGAATCCAGAAGCTGATTTCTTTCACAGGAGCCCTTCCTTGAAGCCATAGAAAATGTAGGCAGTCTTGTCATTTGTCTGTTGTGTATGTGTGTGTGTGTCTGTGTGTCTGTGTGTGTGTGTGTGTTTGGCTTACAACAGTAGGGTTTATTTCTTGCTCATGCTCACGTCCATTGTGGATGGTTGTAGGTCTGTGCTGTCCTCATTCCGGGACTGAGGCTGAAGGCATAATCCCTGTGTGCAACACACTCCTCCTCCTCAGAATTATCTCCCACTGATGGTTTTTGCAAAACAGGATGGAACGCTGTGCTTTCTTTTGCAGAATTAAGCCATACTGTCTCTCCCAAATCACCATCTCGCTCCTATCTCCCTGTTTTGTTTTTATCATAAAGTTCTTGAACACACACATGTCATTATAATATTGTCAAAGGCTATTTAATGACTTAAGAGAAATACACACATGAAAGAATATGTTCAGTCGAGTCATGTGTGTGTTCTAAGTAGAGGTAAATATCCATAAATATTTCTACCAAAGTGGTGGCATTGTGGGTGATTTTTATTTTCATCTTTCTCATGTCTATTTTCAAATGTAAAAAATAGTTTTAAAAATCCTTACATACCAGCTACCTGAAAATAATGTGAGAAAGTTACCGTCTCAACCTCAGTCTTTGCATCTAACAATTCTTTACAAGCCAGGGCCTTCTGAGTCCTGCCAACAAATCCTCCCTTAAATAGAACACGTGTGTATGGTAAACACTCATGGACTGATCCTCTGACCCACTGACCAACCTCCTTTTGTTAGGCACCTGTGCATGGCTTGGAACCATTCACACACACGAGCACAGATTGGAGGAGATTTCTGAAATGATCTTGCCTGATTGCCCGCTCAGGGCACAGCTCTCCCTGCTGTATCCCTGACTGGGGCTCGTCCAGTCTCGGCTTCATCACTTCCCAGGACGGGGAGCACAGGGGCGGGAGACCGGTTATTGGTGGATAATGGGCTTAGTTAAGAAGGTTCACCCTATGGAGAGGAAGGACCTATCCCCCCAGAACTCCCACCGTCAGATTCTAGCCCCCAGATCTCCGGCACTTCACAGCTTTATGCATCATGGGAAATAAAAGGGGACCATGCAGTAAAGAATTGAAGTTCTCATTGTCTTTCTGCTGTTTTAAGCATCTCTTTTAGTTCATCTTAGTTTCTCTCCCATGTTGTCTGGCACAACTCAAAGATTTGCCTTCTTCTGTTTCTCCTTTTTCATGTCTGTGATTTCTTTCTCTCCTAGGTGAAACATCATCAGCTTATTTCTCCCCACTTCATCCTGGCCACTTTTCCTCGGCAGCCATCCCCGCGCTTGTATGTCCTACCCTGTACGGAACTGGCTTGCTTTGACATCCCCCTCCTATCTGCATCACCCTTTTCCCTTTCTTCCTTAAAACTTCTTCATCTCTCTTTCCCTTTCAGGGACGTAGAAAACCAGACATTATAGTAATGTACCTCCAAATGTGTCTCAAAAGCAGCACCTAACTATAAAACAAGTTTATGGAAAAACAGATTGTTTTGTTTTTGTTTTTCGATTTTCACAGTGATGATGATTTCAATTTTTTTTTGCATTTTTATTGTAAAACACACACAACATAAACTTTACCATTTTAAAGTGCATAATTCAGTGACATTAAATACATTCACAGTATTGTGCAACCATCACCACTCTCTAGTTCCAGAACTTTTGCATCACCCCAAATGGAAATTCCATGTCCATTAAGAAGTCCCACCCCATCTTCCCCTCTCCCCGCCTCCGGCAATAACAGAACCATGTCCTGTCACTCTGGGTTTGCCATTTCCGGATATTTCGTGTAATTAAAGTACAGTATGTGGCCTTTTGTGTCTAACTTCTTTAACTCTGCATAATGTTCTCCAGCATGTTTTATCACAGTTGTAGCACGCATCAGTGCTTTTGATGCATTCATTCAGCATGCATTTGTTTCTTTATAAGATGGGATAATGTTCCACTATGTGAATATACCAGTTTGTTTATCCATTCATCAGTTGATGGATATTTGGGTTGTTTCCATCTTTCAGCAATTGTGAATAGTGCTGCTGAGAACATTTGTCTACAAGTTTTTGAACTTGAACATATGAACACAAATGCTTTTTTTTTTTCCTGAAGTAGTAATTTTTTTCTCCACAACACAGGCTTGTTTGTTTCTTGCTGGAGGCAGGGATGGGTGTACCACTACTTTGCTGATGCCCCAAGCAAAGCTCAGCCTGTCCACCGGCAATGTCCCATCCGTTCTCTGTTCTTGTGCCGCTTGATATTGTTTCCCTGTTTCCCTTCCTCTCGTTTCCCTGCACAAATTTGCATGTGCAACGGTTTGGAATTCATATTGGCAAGCGGATTTCCTCCCTCTTATAGAGGTGTGTGTGTTTTAATAAGTACGATGAATATGTCTAATTCAGAAAGGCATTAGGCCTCAGTTCTCAGCTTCCCCTAACAAGGCCCCTTTCCAACTCAGTTCCAGGAAAGCAGGCTCCAAGAGCTCAAGCCAGGAGAGGCCTTTCCTCAGGCCTCAGCTCATAAAGCCAAGGTGTGTCTGGGCCCCAGGTCTCTGTCAGACTTGGAACTTGAGCCTTCACTTGCTGGCTGCTGTCAGAGTTCAGTGCTCCCTGCCAAGCCCTTGGAAAGCTGGGGGCCACAGAGAAGAGAGAGGCATCAGATTACTGCCTCCAGAAATGCGGGGGCTGCCCTATCTGACATTCCCCATGTACAGGGTCCGCGTGAGCAACCACAGGCATCATCAGCATTTGGGATCACATCACAAAATGCAGTCTGATTCTCTTGCCGCCTCTTAGCGGATGCCGTTGCCCCTTTCCCTTTGCCTCCCCCACCTTTCTCCTGGGTTTGCCTTTCTCCCCCTCTTCCACAGCCCCTGCTTTTCCAGATCAGTTTCTCTGTTGATTTCCCCCAAAGGCTCTCTGGTTCTCTCCTGTTCCTTTGATTTCCTCCCCTCTTTTCATCCTCCAAACTTTTTCTATCCATTCCCTGTCTCCTTGCCTTTCTCGGTGTGTCTTTCGGATCTGTTTCCTTTGACACTGGTCCCAGGCCCACTGCCAAGTTTCAGACCCATTAGCGAGGTGCCTTGCTGACTGAAACACAAATCAAGACTGATCCGATACAATTAGCAGCCGCTCGCACCTCATCTGGAAAGCATTAGCCAGCACTGAGAGTGGAGGGAGGGAAATATTGATGCCAAACAGAACAGATCTCCTATTTGGGAACATGAAAGGATCCTGACCCAGTAGATGTGTAACTGAAAGGAAAAAAAAAAGATACGGAGAGACAAAGGGACCCTCACGAGAAGCAAAGATGAGTGGCCCGTTCACTGACTTTGGGTATCCTTCAGCATCTACGCCAGAGATACAGACTTCCCCACATTTGACTATCATCCAGGGAAAAGGGCTGTCTGTTCCATTTAATCGGATATTTAAACACTTGTGGGACTGTGTACTGTGCTGCGTACTGGGGTACCTTCATACTGCTAGAAATCTAACGGGCTGTAAGAATCACCCGGCATTGAGTTAAAAATGCAGATTCTGATTCACTAGGACCGGGGAGGGGCCTGAGATTCTACCTTTATAACAAGCTGGTGGGTGAACCACCCTCTAACGAAGGGTCCAGGACAGTTCAACTCCTATAGCTTTGGTCAAATGGCTCGGCTAGAGGCTTCTCCCAGTACCCTTGTCCTCCTTCTTAGCACTCACAGTTATAACTAAGGATAAGTGACGTAATTAGCTGTTTGATGCCTATCTTCCCAACTCAAATGCAAGCTGCCCAAGGGCAGGGACCAGGCCTGTCTGGTTCATCTCTGCATCCCCGGTACTAGCCC
Source organism: Leptonychotes weddellii (assembly GCF_054177405.1). Lineage (NCBI taxonomy): Eukaryota > Metazoa > Chordata > Mammalia > Carnivora > Phocidae > Leptonychotes > Leptonychotes weddellii. Next base: position 140,117,115 of record NC_138369.1, on the reverse strand, counting down.
AGTGTGTTACATGTAGTAGGTGTTCAATAAACATTTCACAAGTGAATGAACCAGCTCAATCCTCAAGGCCCTCAAAAATCTCTCCTCTTTCAGAGAGCCTTCCTAGTCCAGCAGTCCTTATCTCTATCTGCCTGGTGGCATTCGATAATTTCCCATGTGTTTTCGCCCCTCAGCTACATCATTAGCTGCTTGAAACTGAGACTTTATCTTCTGAGTTTCTGAACTTTTTTTATGCCCTTTGGAGAAACCTCCATCCCCCCACTCCCACCCCATCTTAGTACTGGCTTGTTCTAGTAGGCATTTAATGTTAGTTGATTGAGAGACCCTAGGATGATGCCAATTCCTATTTAAACCTCAGTTATAATGCCCAAGGAGTGGCTGAATTTTGGCTGGGCCCAAAGCCAAGGTCTTAACATGCCCCAGCGGAAAAACCTTTAATACTACCTAACACATTCGTGGGGTGGGAAGGCGGAGACGTTATGTGTACACAAAATCAAGAGATGTAATATTGTGAGGCTCCCAAAGCAGTTATAAATCAAGCCGCTGCAGAGGGTTGACTGCACAGCTGTGGCCTTACCTCACTCCTATTTTCTCTGCTGAAAACTCTGGCTCACGTCGCAGGGCTTTTACTTGTAGGGGTGGGGGCTGTTCTTTTCCAGGATTAGGCAGACCCTTTCTCCTGGAAATACAGAAAACTGGCTCACAGCATTCTGCCAGAGATAGAAGAACCTGATTTTGTATGGAATTCATCACACGGCCTAACTATTTTTCAAACATTCAGGGCTCCATGAAACCCAGTGTGCTTTTGTCAAGCACTTTCTCCTCATAATCTTAAAACGTGTATATTTTAAGGGACATTTAATGCATGTGTTTTTGATTTATTTACCCTTCAATCATCAAAATATTGTTATGCAAGCCCTGTTTGATGTCTAAGAGACTTTATGAGCATTATTCGGAAGTTTAAAAACCTTGCTTTCAGGGTAAAAAACAGGAAGTTGTGTTTTTCCGAAAAACACATTGCCTTTAACACAAAAAGATTTGGGGGCCTTTCCAGAATCCTAATTTCACAGGGCTCAGGGGATTTAGAGCCAGGACAGCCCCAGCTCACATCCCTGTCTCTTCAGTGAATCAAAGCATGGCTGCAAGTCCCAGGCTCGGCAGACACAGGCTGCCACACTTGACTGGAATCTGTGACCCTTCCAGTACCCAACGGTGATGAAGCTTAATCTGTCTGGAGACTTCCAAGCATATTTTATAACCAGTACCCCAGATGCATGTTCAATGTGTATTCCTGCAAAATACCTGGCTGTGGCCTGATTATCTTCTTAAGCAGATAAGGCATAAATCTCAGGGTGTTAGAGACAGCTTTTGAAGTTTGAAAGTATTTGGCAAAGAAAATCCACCAGAGTGCAGCTCAAAGATGTAATTCTATGGAGTGGGTTTTCAGTGATCTAACTGATCTCAGGGTGGGACATGAGGCAGGGAATGCAGAATGTCCCATGTGATCTGTTAAGGCCCTGTCCCAAAGTGGCCCTAAAAACTGAAGGCTACCACTTCGGTCTCTGGGTTCTGATACACTTACAGGTGAAGTGGCTGAGGGGGTGAGTTTCAAAGCAATGCTGATGTGCAAATACACAGAGTTTGTATGTAGTATCTTGTATAAACACAATGAACAATAGAAAATATAGGAAGAGATTCCAGTGGAAGAAAAACTGCAGTGTGCCCAACACAAAGGAGAAACTCAATGAACAGTTCTTGAGTGAGGAGTGACTGCATATTGCAGAGAATAGATATCAGGAAATCTGGATCCACAGCTGTCAACTCAAATAATTTTCTTACCTGTTCCAATGCAGGGAACGTGGAAGTTTGGGCTAACAGGAGAACAGAAGGCCGCTGCTGGGCAGGTAGCAGGGGCCTGTGTAAGTGGTAAGAAGCAGAGGCATAGGGAGGCCCATGTTCCCCAGGCCATGTGGCCTGCCTCCCCATCATCCTCCCTCCTCTGCAGCCTTGGAGCCTACCCTACAAGGAGCAGAGCCCTGCCTGGGGAAGGAGTCTCCCAGGAATGATACTCAGCAGCTGAGTTAACCACTCAGCAGATATCACTGAAGGGCCCGCCATCCGTCAAGTGTGGCACAGCCATCTCAGGCCATAGTGGTGGCAAAAGGTACAATCCCCCCTCCCCCAGAGTTCACAGTGTGGCAAAGGCAAGTGGCCAGCTTCCTGCCTGCCCAGAATTCAAGTGAGTGTGAATGGAAACAGCAGGACAGTGGAGAGATGAGCAAGAGATGGAATCAACAGCAATACCCCCTGAACAGATGTGAGGGGCAAAGGAAAAGGCAGCATTAAGAACACCATTAAAGCTTCAGGACTCAGCCTCTCAGAGGATGGTGGTGAGACTAGCAAAACTGGAGATTCTAGGGGAGGAAAGCAGTTGAGAGCGAAGCTGCCAGGGTCAGTTTGAAACCTGCCTGCTAAGTCTGGTGGGACATCTCTCTAAAATGGCACTAAGGAGGCTTTTCTTTGTTCATTTTGGGAGAGAAAATAGCTACCCAGAAGGTTCACACACAAGCAACAAAAAGGAGAGGAAAACCCTTGTCGAAGGGGCTCCGGTCTTTTTTTTTTTTTTAATAAACATTTTATTTATTTATTTAACAGAGAGAGACAGCGAGAGAGGGAACACAAGTGGGGGAGCGAGAGAGGGAGAAGCAGGCTTCCCGCTGAGCAGGGAGCCCGATGCGGAGCTCGATCCCAGGACCCTGAGATCATGACCTGAGCCGAAGGCAGATGCTTAATGACTGAGCCACCCAGGTGCCCCTGAGGGGCTCCAGTCTTGACTGGTGTGCCACCCAGAGACCAGCAGAAACAGTTGGCTGTCTTGGCCTGGGCATGCCTACATCAGAATTAGCACACCAGTCTGTCTCACTTCTGATCACCATAAATGTTCTCAGGATGAAAGAAAAGAGTAATCTCATACCCCATTAAATGGATCAGATGTGTGTGCTTCAGTGGGTAGTGGTGAATCTACATATGGAAAAATGTATTCAGAAATGCCTGACTCCAGCACTTAAATTCCATGGCACACATGGAAGGAATTGAGGAGATAGCCAAACTTACAAATATTCCACCCACACTGTGTAATATGGTATCCTGATACAACTGGAAACTGAAGAGTAACATAACATGGTGGGAAAACCTCTTCACAGCTAAACTTGGACACCTTGAACAAGACTACATTTTTTACAGGATTTCTGTATCACTATGGACTTCACCAGTTCCACAATATTCTGAAGAGTAACCATAGATAGTCACCTCTGGCTATCTAGAATGCTTTGGCAAATTCATTGTTTTGAAGAGCTAAATGTTTCAGAGAGCAAAGCATTTATCCTTTAAGTGCCCAAACTGTATTTCAATGATTTTGAATGAAATCTTTCCCTAAGCTATATAACTTTTCTTCTTACATGTGAACTTAATTTCACTTGAAGAATGCCAGTTACAAACATGCTATAATAAGAGATGTGCTAGACTACAAGTTTTTTGAGAAATAAGTACATGCAAAAACTGTTACAATCCGAAGGTCTGTGATCTATTTAATGTCATCATACTGATCTTAATTTCCTCACTTTGATAATGGAATGTACTTGTGTAAGATGATATCATTGGTGGAAGCTGGGAGAAGGATACATGGGAGCTATTTTTGCAGCTTTTTTTGTGATTCTAAAATCATCCAAAATAGGTGTTTTTTTTTAAGTACCCTGTGATTCAGTGATCAAATGGTTGAATAGAAAAAGGAAAAAAGGAAGGAGGGAGAGAGAGAAGAAGGAAAGAAGGAAGGAAAGAAAGAGGGACTCAGGATGGTTAGAGAGCTAAAAAGCCATATGGGAGAGAGTATGGAGTATCAGAAATGTGGAGGCTTTACGTGCAGGCAGGCTCTGAGGTCTTCCCCCCTTCCTATTTGTGACAGATTTCTTAAACTCTGCGAACCTCCACGTTTACCTTCGTAGTATCAGGGATAAACATACACCCTGCAGAAGGTTGCTGCGAGGATCAAATTAAACCATATGCCCAATACACCCAACAGATGATCCATCACCCAGTGGGTACTCAGTAAATTACCCTACTCGAAGTGTTTCATAATGCGTAGTTTTAATTCTCTGTCTTGTTTCTATAGTTCTGGTTACCAATCATCGGGATTCAGCTCTCACACTTCAGTGCTCTCTGCCTGCTTCCCTGTTTAGTTGGCAGCTCCGCATCTGCTGTTAGCTTGATATAGTTCTACATACAGTATTAAACAGGCTCAAAACGAGAACCTCATCTAAGAATAAAGTATTTTGTTTCAGCCCACAGACATTAATTTTATCTGCTCAGAAAACTTTTTCTTTTGACTTTCTAGTTTGGGGCTGAGTTCCAGATGAATGAAGTCATGATATTAATAATAAATAGCCACCATTTATTGATCATTATAATGCTAACTATGCTAAGCATTTTACATACATTATCTCATTTAATTCTCACCACTACTCTCTGAGTAGTCACTACACTGGCGATTGAGAATTTCATTCCTTGTCCAAGGCACCAGAGTTCATTGTCTGCAGAGCTGACATCACAAGACCTGGCTGACTCGAGAGCCCAGGCTCCTGTCACAGAGGATATGGTAACAGCTTCTTATTCCTTCATGGCCATCAAAAGTACTTTTAAATGGCCCGGTCCTTAGAGTGGACACTGGCCCCTTTGGTGAAGAAGGTAAAGGTGGAGTAAGAAGAAGGGAGGAAAAGAAATTAGTAACCAAGAATCTAGCTCTTTAAAAACCTTGAAAAGATAGCAGTACTGGAAACAGCGCTGTTTTATACTGTAGCTCCTTAATAAGTGTGTGTTGAGTGTCTCAGTAAAACAAAACAAAACAAAAAACAGGTTTCCCCAAACTGCCTAAAGAAAGAGAACTTTCGGGCGCCTGGGTGGCTCAGTTGGTTAAGAGCCTGCCTTCGGCTCAGGTCATGATCCTGGAGTCCCGGGATCGAGTCCTACATCGGGCTCCCTGCTCAGCGGGTGGTCTGCTTCTCCCTCTGACCCTCTTCCCTCTCATGCTCTCTGTCTCTCATTCTCTCTCTCAAATAAATAAATAAAATCTTAAAAAAAAAAAAAGAGAGAACTTTCTCAGAGAAGTTTTCTTCCTTCTATACCCTGAGACCCTCTCACCTCCTGTGCTGAAGCTCCCTCAGCTACCTCCTGCATCACACAGCCAACCAGGAAGCATCTCTCCCAGAACATGAAGCTGTAGGATTTGAATTACATAATCTCTCTCTCTCTCTCTCGGCAATCTCTTAGGAATTGTCTACTATTCATTTTGAAGACTTCTTGTGTTCGGTGACGGGACATCTGAAGAAATGCTAATGATCTCACCAGACATCTGTAGGTGTTCTTTGCTCATGAGCTTAAGCCCACAATGGGAGCCATGCTGGTACACACAAAAGGAGAATAAGAAGGGAGAGCATTTGGGCTAAGAGGCATAGCATGGAGAAAATATGTCTATTCTGTAAGGGAGCAGAGACCAGAAGCCAGCCAGGTTGCAGACCTAACCAGCTGTAAAGTCAGAGGAGTCCTCAAACAGAAAACGTTGCTGGGCCTTGGCACATATTTTGCAACGGGTTGTGGTGTGAGGGATGTTTGGAACAACTGTAAACAGGAACTGCTGTGTCCTTATTAGGATTAATCACTTCTCTAGGCAGAGAAGCGGGTGTTGACGCTGTGCTTGTGACCCCCTTCCTCTCTCCAGGCCCCAGCCTATCCTCCCCAATGCTCCTGTAAGAACCGATTGAGGCTGTACTCTATGGTGGCTCCTGGAGATTGCTGCTCAGCCGGGCCCAAGAAAAGAAAAAGCCAGAGATTCCATCTGGCTGGGTCTACCTTGATCCCAGCTGCTCACAAGAGCTGTTTATCCCCACCAACACTGAGCCTAGTGTAGCCCTCCTCCCTACAGGGTGGCCTGAAGCGCTGTCCAGCAGGCCTGGCAAATTTTGTCAAAGCCAGAACACTGGGCAGGACTTCAGGGGGTGGGTCTGGGTGCTCGGCAGCCTGGATTTGGAGAGGCAAAGAGCTCCACGGAAGGTAGAGGTTTATGAAAAGAGCAGATTGGTGCCACAGCTTCCTTGATGGGAAGTGTGTATAATCTGTCAGGCCTCAATGCCAGAGGTCATTGCCCAGGGGTCACTTTGACCGAGTATCACCTGTACTTAGGTAGTTAAAAGTACAGGCTGTGGCAACAGACAATATGGGTCAAAATTCTGGCTCTGCCTCTTTTTAGACGCATGTTACTGGGGATTAAAGTAAGACTTGGCAAGGAGCTGAGTGAGAGGAAACAAAGAGCCTTTTAGAAGTCTAGGCATAGGCCAAACTGCCTCAGAGGAGGTGAAGGTCGTTTACAAAAAATTGAGATTAAGGAGACTGAGCAGATTTAAAGATGAATATGAAGTCAGTTTTTCACATTTTGAGTTTCAAGAGCTACTGAAATAATCAAATGAAATTGCCACATAGGAAGGACCAAAAAATGAAATGGAGTTTAGGAGAGAGGTTAGAAGTAGATTCTCTTCATCATTGAACCTTGCACGACCCTACTTTACCTCGTATATTTTGCCTTTAACAATGTAATGAACACTATGAACCTATAATGCAATTAACCATTACCAGTAACCCACACCTACTCAGGTGCAGACGCACATCCATGTCCCATGCTTCCACCTCGGAGGAAACCGTGATCTGGAATCCTGTCTATAATTCCTTTGCTTTGTTTTCTGTTTTATATATATATTCTTGTCTAAAAAATAAATTGATTGTGCTTGTTTTTGAACTTTTTATAAAGAGGTAATACTATGATGTCTGTTGGAACTTGCTTTTGTCACTCAACCTTATGTCACTAAGATTCAAACATGTTACCTGTAGCTGAGTATCATTAAGTTTCACTACTATATAACATTCCATCGTGTGAAAATTCAGTTTCTATTATCTATTGTCATGAGTGGTTTCTAGGGTGTTTTGTGGGGTTTTTTTTTGGTTTTTTTGGGGGGGGGTTGTTTTTTTGCTACTCTGAACAGTGAGCTATGAACATTTTCTTATGTGTCTCCTGATACATATGTGTTAAGAGTTACTGTTGGACATATACCTAGCAGTGGAATTGCTGGGTCATACAGCATACAGATGTTCAACTCTTCGAGATAATGCCAAAGTATTTTTCAAAGTAGTAGTACTAATGAGATGAAGATTTGAGAGGTATCATCACGGCAACAATTAGTCATAGAAGCAGATGAGTTTGTCCAGGGAGATAGTGTAAAGCAAGAGAAAAAAAAAAGAGGATTGAGGTCTGATTCATAGAAACATGTACATTCAAGTATGTACAGGAGGAAGAGGAGCCAGACAAGGAAACAGAAATGGATGGTCAGAGGGGAGGGAGCACAACCAGGAAAGAAGAGAATCAAGCACTCCAAAAGAGAAGAGTTCCTTAAAGACTGGGTAACCAACATCAAAGAATGCTGCAGAGATGAGAAGGATAAAGGTAAAGAAAGGGTCAGTGATCTTTAAGAAAGTTCTTGGTGGCTTTGTTGACTGCTGAGGGTCAATGCCAGATTTCAAGAGATTTATGGGTAAGCGTGGGGTAGGTGGTAGAGAAAAATACTGTCATTATAAATACAACTTGGACAGGTTTGAGAGTTAGTTGAGGAGTAGATGTAGGAAGTTAGAGGAGACAGCAGAGCTGAAACATGATTTTTAATTTGTTATTTTTTTAAGGACGGGGAAGACTTGACATGTTCACAGATTCAGAAGTAGAAGCCAACAGAAAGGAAGAGGTTGAAGAAGTAAGAGGTTCATTGTAAAGTCTTTTAAGGATTGGGAGAGGATGGAATCTAAAACACAAGTTTGTTCTTACCAACTCCATTTCTCTGAGAGAGGGAAGATTTTTATACATCAAAAATTATTGCCGGCATGGCAACTAACATTTTTTGAGTGCACCATGTAAAAGATCCTTTCCTAAGCACATATTATCTATCTCATTTAATTCTTAGGACAGTTCTATGGCGTGGGTACTTTTTATCATCTCTATTATAATTTCCATTTTCCAGAAGAGGAAACCAAAGCTTAGCTACATGACTAGACCAGGCAAGCTGATTGAGGCCACGTGCTCTGAATTATTACGCACACACTGAGAATTAGGAAAGTGGAACAAGCTTATGTGAGGTGGCAAAAGCTTAGGGCTGAAGGAAATCAGAGATGTAAGAAGAATGGAAGAGGCTCGGACTAGGCACCACTGGTAATATGATAAGGAATTGGGGGAAGAGGAAAGAGAAGTGAACATATGGGGCTCCTACTATGTTTCAGCCTAAGTGCTAGGCCCTTTACATACATTGACTTATTTCAGTAGAAGTAAATAAAAAGATAACTAAGAAGTAGCAAGGGCCCAGTGGGGATTAGAAAGCATCCAAGTGTAATGGAATTACACAGTCTGGATTTTCTCCAGTATGCTCAAATGCCAGGAGCAGGAATATGAAGACCATGCAGTTGAGCAAGGGTTGGGGATATACATTGTGGAAGCCAAAAGGCAAGAGGGTGGATGAGGCCAAAGAGAATCACTTCCTGACCAATGTGGCGGTCCTCTGGGGGAGAAAGACAAATAAGGTTGTGGGGGCAGAGGAACTGAAACGGGGGAAGATCAAGGGACTCAAGCTCACAAAGGGGGACAGAGCCAGTTCAGCATTGGCGTGAGTGGGAGAGAGGTGGGAAAGAGAGAGCTTTAGGCACAGGGACTTTCCTGGTTTGGGATCTTAGAGATTGAGCAGCTGAGTGCCGAGCAGTTTGCAGTGTGGTCACTGGGGTGGGGCTGACAGAGAAGAGAATGTAGATGAAGGCCACTGACTGAGAAACCAGAAAGTTAGGCTATACGTAGCACTTTTCAGTTTACGTTATTTTATAATCTTCATAACCACCATTGCAGTAGGTGCTACTAGAAACATTACGTTGATGACCAAACTGAGGCTCCCCTAACTGGGAAGAAGTGCTGGGATTTGAATTGAATATTCTGTGCCTGCACCCCCCACTCACCATTCAAGGCTCAGTTCAGATGTCATCTGTTAAAACTGAGCCCGGTGCCCTTCTGGAATGCCATGAATCTTTCTATTACTTTGTATCGCAATTGCTCATTTATCTGTCTCTCATTAGTATATAGGAAGATGACTGTGTCTTTATTTCCAGGGCCTGGCACCATTTCTGGTCCAGAATGGGCTCAGTAAAAGTTTATGGAATTAATGTGTTTGAAAACAGTAGACTGGGCCCAAAGACATACCAAGTCAGGAGTCTCCATTTCCAACATTTGGACTTCAAGTCCTGATAAGTTTGGAGGCCACCAGAAACAACTCTGGTTTATCCTACCTCCATCACTCCCCTCCTCACCCTAGCCCAACCCCAAAAGAAAGTAGAAAGGGTATTCCCCCTCCCCGAAACCCCCTCCTCTACCTGCTCACCACAGCCTTACTTCATTCCACATTCTTCACACCAACCTTTCCTTTTGCACCCCCCAGCTCCTCCCTTCAAATGCCTCCCCCTCTGCTACGTGTGTACACACACACACACACACACACACACACACCCATGTCATTCCATCCCCAGATGAGCATCTCTGCTTGCTCTCTCTCTGGCCACAGCTCCTTGCTTTCCCAGACTGAGAGAAGAGAAAGCCTGTTTTCAGTTAAGCTTTGGTCACACACAGATGCCTTTTCCATTACTCTTGTTTTTCCTCTTGAAGTGTAACATTTCTAATTAACTCTCCACAGGGGAGGAGGCCCTGCATTAATCACCTCCACGTGAGGGGGGTAGGGTCCTTGGAGGCCGGGCCCCGGTTGCCTACAGCTAACCCCTGAGCAGGCTGCAACAGGAGCTTCCTTGGCTTTGGGGTAGGGATTATGACCCTGCGGACACAGTTTGAGGGCATGTCGCCAGTTTGTCCACCTCTGTGGCTAAGGTCTGTGAAATGGCCACTCTTCCAAGCTCCTTTACTGACCTTCTGACAGCCTGAAGACAGCAAGTTAACCTTGTCTGTGTGAGGACATGGAATTTATCTTGGTCTATCTTAGAACCTAGGGGAAGAGTTAGAAAACAAGGACCATAATGGACTTGTGAAAATCAAAAAGATCTCCTCATAGATCTCTACTTTGGTGCATACCTCTGAAGCACAATTTCCCCCACAAATTATAGTAGGGTCTAACTGAAAATGTTAAGGGGTCCATTCTGTCCCCTATGGAGAGTTTATATCACTGCCCATGTGATACAAGAAAATACACAAAGTTGCTTGGAAATCTGGATGCTGAGCAGTTGACTTAGCTCAATCATTAGACCCCATGGATTAGCCACACACACAAGAAATTCAAATTTGGGCCTCAAGAAAATGAAAGACACGTTTCGTATATTCTAAAGGTTGGCCACCGTTGTAAAAACTGCAAGTGCTTAACTTGTGAATGTCAACCATTGGTTGTGATAAGTCCTTGGTGTGAGTTTTATGAAATACAGTAGGCCAGGAGTTGTGCTGGGAGCTTGGCAGCCACTGCGAAGTTTGCCAGGTGGGTAATCGCCATGATTTTGGGTGGGACCCGGACCACCATGGGGAAACACTGTTGGTGCAGAAGGCCTGGATTCTGCCTCTTTGCCTGGTTGGTGCTGCACTTTAGGAATCCTTGATACTGGATGTCATGGGCTGGAGATTCACCTGATTGATTCTGGGGCTGGGAAAAGGAATTGAAGCAATACCCCGTCAGCAGCAGGAAGAACAAAAGCAGTGGGAAGTGGGGTGTAGGAACAGCAGGCAGAGAGGAGGAATTGGTTTGACTGGAGGGACTGGAGAGTCTTGTCAGATTTGAGGCCCAGAGAACTCTGACAAGTGAAGGACACATGCTGTTTCTAATCATTAGTTAAGTAGGCTTGATTACACCCTGAAAGCGCTGGGCCCCCCCAGGGACCTGGGTCCAATTATCTAAGGGCCCATCTACCTAGAAGAGAAGCGGCATCTGGCTCTGATTCCCGGCCTGACTTCTTTTGCTCTCCAGACACTTAGCCTCTTTCTGACATGAATTTAAAGGAATACAGGTGGTAGAGGAGGCCCTGGGTATTGACATACACCGCCTAGAAATATGTCACTGTTTTATATTTTACATCTGCCTTAAGTTGGATCACCAGCAACTTATTCCTCTCGACAGTTCACCCCGCAACAATGTCTACACAATGAGATGCTAATTTTGTCCCAGCTTTATTGAGACGTAATTGACATATAACATTGTGTAAGTTTAAAGTGTACAGTGTAGTAGTTTGATATATGTATATATTGTGAAGTGATTACCAAGATGAGGTTAGTTAAGGCTATTCATCACCTCACATAGTTACATTTGTGTGTGTTTGAGAACATTTAAGATTTACTCTCTCAGAAGCTTTCAAGTAGACAATACAACATTGGTAACTATAGTCGTCATGCTGAGATCCGCAGGACTTACTCATCTTCTAACTGGGGTTTGGACCTTTTGACCATCTTCACACATTCCTCCTCCATCACCCCCACCCCTATGCCCAGGCGACCATCAATCTACTCTGCTTCTATGACTTCAGTTTCTTTAGTTTCCCATGTGAGATTATACACTATTTGTCTCTCTCTGACTTATTTCATTCAGCATAATGCCTTTAAGGTTCATCATCCATGTTATCTTAAATGGCAGGATTTCCTTCTTTTTATGGCTGAATAATATTCCAGCGTGTATGTGTGTGTAACCCATTTTCTCCATTCATATGTAGATAGACACAGGGTGTTTCCATGTCTTGGCTACTGTGAATAATGGTGCTATGAACAGAGGCATGAAGATATCTCTTCAAGATAATGATTTCATTTCCTTCATTTTTTTAAAGATTTTATGTATTTATTTGAGAGAGAGAGAGAGGGAGAGAAAGAGAGAGAGAGAACATGAGCAGGGACAGGGGCAGAGGGAGAAACAGACTCCCCACTGAGCAGGGAAGCCCAATGTGGGGCTAGATCCCAGGATCCTGAGATCATGACCTGAGCCAAAGGCAGCCACTTAACTGAGTCACCCAGGTGCCCCCTCCTTTTTTCTTTCTTTTTTCTTTTTTCATTTCCTTCAGATATATACCTAGAAGTAGGATTGCTGGATCATCTGGTAGTTCTATTTTTAATTTTTAAGGAACTTCCATACTGTTTTCCAGAGTGGCTGCACCAATTTACATTCCCACCAACAGTGTACAAGGATTCCCTTTTCTCCAGATCTTCACCAACACTTGTTATCTCTTGTCTTTTTGATAATAGCCATTCTGACAGGTGTGGGGGCTGATATCTCATTGTGGTTTTGATTTGCATGAGTTGATGATTAGTGATGTTGAGTACCTTTTCATGTACCTGTTGGCCATTTGTATATCTTCTTTGGAAACATGTTCAGGTTCTTTGCCCATTGTAAAAATCAGATTTTTGTGTGGTTTTTGTTTTTTGTTCTTTTTAGCTGTTGAGTTGTATGACTTCCTTATACATTTTGGATATTAACCCCTTATCAGATATGTGATTTGGAAATATTCTCTCCTATTCTGTAGGTTGCCTTTTCATTTTGTTGATAGTTTTCTGTCCTGAGTAGAAAGAAGCTCTTGAGTTTGATGTAGTCCCACTTGCTTATTTTTGTTTTGGATACTTGTGCTTTTGGTGTCATAGCCAAAAAAATGATTGCCAAGACCAATGTCAAGGAGCTTTTTCTCTCTGTGCTAGGATTTTTATGGTCTCAGGTCTTATATTTAAGTCTTTAATCCATCTCAAGTTAATTTGTGTGAGTGGTGTAAAATAAGGATCCAGTTTCATTCTTTTGTATGTGGATTATTTTAAGGATATAGAGGTGATTTGGGCAATACACAGTGCATATTCATTGTGTTCAGATCACAGGAATGGGCACTTTGGAGACAAAATAAAAAAATACATTCTTAGATGTTGGGGTACAAACTTTCCAAATGAAAAGACAGAATTCACCCATGTGGAAAATATAACTAGATGCTTAAACATGGAGACTAGTTGGGGAGGGGATCTGGATCTTCTTTTGATATGCTAGTTAGAGAAAGGTTCTCTGAAATGATACACTTTAAGCAAAGACCTAAAGAACAAAAAAGAGCCTGCCTTCGAAAGAACAGGTAGAAATTCTTTCCAGGAGAGAAACCAGAATGTGCAAAGTTCCTGAGGCTAGAAGGAGTTTGTTCAAGGAACTGAAAGACCACCATGACTAAAGCTTGTTTTCCAAAATATAATGAGATAATATTACATATAAAATTTTGTTTACTGCATTTTCACTTAATATAAAAATGCATTTCCTATTTTTTAAAATATAGTTTTAATGACTTATTCTATTCTATAAATGTAATATAATATGCATAACTATACCCTTCAAAAAATAATGTTTCCAGCTTTTTGCTTTTACAAATAATGGCAGCATAGGCAGCTTTATACATAAATACATAAATATGCATATATACCTAAATATTTGCCTGAACTTTTTACTTTTCTTTAGGATAAGTTGCCAGCAGTGGAACAACTATTTGGTGGATAAACATTTCAAAACCAAATTTCTGTCCAGAAAGTTTGCCTATACACTCTTTCATCAGCAGTATATGGAGTCCATTCCAGAGGCAGAATAATTTGAGCAGGATTTTAAAATGTTCACTATTAAATAGAAATCCTCTGTTGTTAACTTTAAATTACCAAGAAATGTTAGGATAGAAGTTGCTTCAAAATACATAAACTCGGGGCGCCCGGGTGGCTCAGTTGGTTAAGCGTCTGCCTTTGGTTCAGGTCATGATCCCAGGGTTCTGGGATCGAACCCGCATTGGGCTCCCTGCTCAGCAGGGAGTCTGCTTCTCCCCCTGCCCCTACTCACCACCCCCTTCTTGCTCTCTCTCTCTCTCTCAAATAAATAAAATCTTTTTAAAAAGTACACTCAAATATATGTAAAAATCTGTATAAGATAAAAGTGGTAGCTCAAATCAATACATGGCTTTGGGGAAATTGTTTATTTGGAAAAAAAAAATGATCTCCTTACCTCATACCATATATTGAAATACATTCCATGTGGATTCAAGAGGCAAACATAAACAAAAAAGGTAAGCCATAAAAAAACTGTAAGAAAATAAAATGTGTATTTATATCATAGGGGAGGAAAAGCAAAAAAGCCAAGAGAGAAAACAGAAAGGAAATAGTGGATCTAATTGCATACAGATTCAAAACTCTTCTATTTCGAAAGTCCCATCAACATAAGTTCATCCTCTGAGAATAAAATAGGTATACTAGGAGGTTTCTGAACAGAAACAGTTATGTAGTGAGTGCTTGCCAGGCAGTGGCTAAGTACTTAATTTGCCTTTTATCATTTAATCCTGCAAGGTGGATACTACTACAATCAGCCCCTGGCTCAGAGGTGCTGGGGTCAGCAGCCGGAAGTTGGGCTGAATGAGGTGCTATCAGTCAAACACCTGTCAACTCACCCAGAACATTTACTGACCTCCAGACTCTGCTCACTCTCCCTTTGCAAAGCTTCTTCGGACATAAGCCTGGCCTGCTTGGCAGTCACCTGCCCATCGATGGCAGCAGAATAGCACATTGTGATCTCATTTGTCCCGAGGCCAAAGACTGCTGTTTTTTGGACACTGGCCCCCTCTGACTTTCTCTTCTACTGTCTAAGCCAATCCAGGAAAAGTCACCATAGAAAAAGAAAATATTATTAGAGCTTGTATCACAGACCTAGGGATCGTCTCCACTGAGCTGAGACAGAAAACTAGTATGTTTATCAGGAAAGATTACACTTGTCGGCAAAGAGTCTCTTTCCGACTATAGGATAAACAGAGGGAGTCGCTGGCTGCCGTCTGGGCTGGTCCCTTCTCAGGGCGTTTGCACAGAGCTGGTAGTATGTGTGTGCTCAGTCTACCTCCGGAGAAAACAGGCTGCTGACTTCATCCGGCTTCTAGTCCTGCTCCAGAGAGGCCCAGACTCTCAGTCACAGGCATTGTTTTATTATAAGATGATATTCAAGGATGATTGAGGGGATAGAATGAAGTGATTTCTCAGAAAAGATTTAAAAGGCTAAATATGTATAGTATAATTAAACAATGACTAACACTGGCCCCTCTGCTCCCTGGGAACTCTGTTGGGCCAAAACCTTGTTTAGGCTGGCCTACAGGCCAGTGATCAGGAGATGGCTCACCCCCACGTGGCCTCCATCCATCCATCAGCTGCCTTGTTCCCACTTACTTGTAGAAAGAGCACGAACCCAGACCTGGGTTCAAGTCCTGATGCCAATTATTAACTGTGTGGTCTTTAGCAAAATCCTTGACCTAAAACTTGATCCCTAATCTTAGTGTCATTATCTGTAAAATGGGGATAATATTTTCTACCTGTTGGAAATGTTTCAAGGATTAGTGATAATAAGGTATTCAATAAATATTATTAACTTATTTTCAGAATAAAGCTTATCTCCCCAGTTCTATTTTTCCCGACTTCTCTCTGTCCCTCTTTCAGTTTCTTAATAATAAAGAAAATTATCAAAGTAATGACTGTGCATGGTTGAAAAAACAAGTAATATTAAAGAGACGCTGATAAAAAGTACCAGTCACTTCTCCCACCCCTCCCAAACCTAGCCTTGCTCTACAGAAGGAACTATTGAATATTTTCTTCTGTTAGTTATTTCCGTATCTACAATAATATGCTTATATCACCTTTCTCTCCCCTTTTTTAAGTAAAATGTGCACATGGTAAAAAAAATCCAGACGTACAAAGAACCATCTGTGGCTTTCATGAAAACATCTTTCAGATGTCTGAGTTATTGACCAAGGGTCCCAAGTGCCATGCTCTGAAATCCATATCCATGTACAGAGGCTGCAATTTAAGTATAGCAGGGATACAAAGGCAGGCCCATTCTTGGCAGAAGTGGGACTCCTCAGAAAGGCAGCTTTCATCCAAGAACTGCCTATCAGCTTTGCTGAAACTTCCTTAGACTGCACCTCATCTAAGATTTTTCTTGCCTAACCTTCCTCCCTTCACAGACCTGCACCATATCTGCCAGCCTTCTCTGGCTCCCTCCATATTTTCCCTCACAGGTGTTCCCTAATAAATCTCTTGCACACCTAATCCTATCTTAGCATCTGCTCCTCAGAGGACCTAAATTAACATAGTGGGACCAGAAGTGATCCAAGAATAGGGGCAGTAAATAGGATTCTGAGGCTGACTCCTTCAATGACCAGCGGGCAAGAGGACACCATCATAAGTGACGTGGTTGGCACAGATGATCACACAGTGGTGGTCCAGTCGCTGAAGATTTCACAGGAGGTGAAAATGTCTCCATGTGGAGAGATGCCATGGCCGGTGGGATGGGTCAGGTATTTGAACTCTACAAAGACAGTGGATCCCTAGTTACTACAAAGATGTATTGACTCCCTGCAGAGGCTAATGAGAAATGGGGCCATTAGTAAGCGGGTAAGGACGACATGAGAGGCCTCTTTGGTAACTTACAAAGATACAGCTAAGGGTAGAATGAACAAAAGCCAAATCTCATAGTTAAAGTTGCAGAGCTCCAGCAACATTGGAGTGCTCAGCCAGGGCAGGTCTGCTACATTAAAATCAGGGCCCTCACTGGAAAATACTAGGACCCTGAACCATAATATGGGATCATCAAGACAGATGATCCCTTAGACCCTACAACCACTACTCCCTTAGACCTTCAGAGTTTGCAGAGGTAGCTCACTTCTTAGAGATAGCATTTCCCCTGTGCTGGAAGGTGCTGTGGAGGTCTGCCCCTGTAATGCACACCCCATCAAGAGCTGCGCCCCAACTCCTCTCCTGGATGATAGGCCAATAACTAGGGCTAAATCCTAGAGTTAATTGGGCTGGGGAGGTGCTGGCCTTGGTAAAGGATGAACAAGGCAAAGTAGATGGGTAGCCAGCAAGGATGCTGCTTAATCCCTACAATAATAATAATAAAAAGAATGGACATTGCTGCTATAAACATCGGGGTGCACGTACCCCTTCGGATCCCTACTTTTGTATCTTTGGGGTAAATACCCAGTAGTGCAATTGCTGGATCATATGGTAGCTCTATTTTCAACTTTTTGAGGAACCTCC
>NC_138369.1:140064724-140099448 GCF_054177405.1 Leptonychotes weddellii | reverse complement strand
CGATGGACTCTGAAAAACAAACTGAGGGTTCTAGAGGGGAGGGGGGTGGGAGGATGGGTTGGCCTGGTGGTGGGTATTGAGGAGGGCACGTTCTGCATGGAGCACTGGGTGTTGTGCACGAACAATGAATCATGGAACACTTTATCTAGAACTAATGATGTAATGTATGGGAATTAACATAAGAATAAAAAAAAAAAAAGAATGGAAGAAAAGGAGGCTGAGGGCATTCACCCTAATAAAAATTCACGATCTCTTGCTAAGTTCCTGACCTGAGCCTATTTTAAGACCTAGAACTCACCAAGTCATGAGATGTGACATAGCAAGTATGTACTATGAACATTTCTTTCATTCTTCCCCCAGAGGGATCTATGGCCATTTATTCTAGTGACAGTACACTGAAGAAAGGGGGGCACCCAGATATTTTGAGGACTATTGGATACAGGGTCTGAGTAGATGTTGATACTTGGAAGACCCAAAGCATCATCATGCCCCTCTACCCCCATTAGAATGGGGGACTATGGGAACCAAGTAATAAAGGAGTCTTGGCTAAAGTCTGATTCAGGGTATGCCCACTGGGTCTCTTGGATGCCAACAAGGGGTCATTTCCTCAGTGTCCAAGTGTATAGTTGGAAATGATATGCTTGCAATTGGAGTAACCCCCTAATGGAGTCCTTAGCCTGTTGCATTATTATAGTGGAGAAAGCCAAATGGAAACCTCTGAAATTTCCCCCAACTACCTCCAATGCCAGGCCAAGATAGTAAATCAAAACCAAGGAGGGAGTGTGGCAGAAATTATTGCCAACTTTAAAGACCAAAGGACACAGAAATTGTAGTCCCCATTGTATCTCCATTTAATTCACCAGCCTGACCCCGGCAGAAACCGGTGGATCCTGAAGAATGACTATGGACTACTGCAAGGGCAACCAAGTAGTAGCCCCAACTGCAAATGCTGTGGCAGACCTGGTATCTTTCCTAGAACAGATTAATGTGGCCACAACACAAGTACATGCTGTGTGGGCCATTGATCTGGCAAATGCATTTTTTCCAATCCCAATAAGAAGAGAGACTGAGAAACAGTTGGCATTCATGCGAAATAAATAGCAATATTCATTTACAGTTCGCCTTAGGGCTATGTTCACTCTCCTGCCTCTATCATACTATAGTCCAGAGAGATCTGGACTACCAGGCCATCTCAAAGAATATCACACTTTCCATGGATGACCATGCTGACTGAGCAGGAAGAACAACGTGGTTCACCAGAGGTCTTGGTAAGACTTGTGCTCTAGAAAATAGAAGATAAACCCTATGAAGATTCAAGGACCTACTATTTCTGGAAAGGTTTTAGGGATCCAGTGATTAAGGATGTGCTGAGGAAAGGTTTCCAAAGCAAAAGACAGATTGCTGCACCTAGCATCCCCTAGCACAAAGGGCCTTCATTGGGAAATACTGCCAACTGCCTGGTAGGCCTCTCTGGGTTCTAGGAGTAACTCATTCCACTATGCAGTGTATATGCTGGAGGACACAGAAGGCTGCCTTCTCTGAGGAAGACTCAGAGCAGAAAAGGGCTTTGCAGCAGGTCCAGGTTGTAGTGCTAGCAGCCCCTGTGCCGTATGATCTAGAAGACTACAGTGTTGGTGGTGGGAAGACCTCCTACTATGGCAGAGAAGAAATTCCATTGCTTATATCATCCACCACTTCTCCTGCTTATTTCCATTGTAAATAATACCTGTATGTATAGTTCTGTCACCTGCAGACTGTGTTTTGACTCCCTGCTTTGAAAATAAGAATATTAGCACCCTTACCTTTTTCCATTTTCCATCTCCCAGCTTCTGTCCTCTGTCCTTTAACTTTTACATTGTCAAAGTTGGTGACATTTATATTGTCTTCAACCAAAACTGTCTTCCACCCTTTATATGTAGACTGACCCTAAAAATTTAAAATCAATAAGCTATATTAACAGTATTATGGCTATGTAATAATTATTCACTACTACTATAGTGTTTTTGTCTGGTTTTGGCATTAGGATAATGCTGACCTCATAGAATGTATTTGGAAGTTTTCCTTCCTCTTCTGTTTTTTGGAATAGTTTGAGGAGAACAGCTATTAACTCTTCTTTAAACATTTGGTAGTGTTCACCCATGAATCCGTCTGGTCCTGTACCTTTGTTTTTCAGTAATTTTTTTTATTATCAAATTCAATTCAATCTGGTCCTGGACTTTTGTTTTTTTGGTAATATTTTTATTACTGATTCAATTTCATTACTAGTAATTGGTGTATTCAGATTTTCTATTTCTTCCGGATTCAGTTTTGGAAGATTGTATGTTTCTAGGAATTTATCCATTTTTCTAGGTCGTCCAATTTGTCAGTATATTATTTTTCATAGTATTCTCTTACAATCTTTTGTATTTCTGGTGTCAGTTGTTACTTTTCTTTCATTTCTCCTTTTATTTATTTGGGTCCTTTCTCTTGTTCTCTTTATGAATTGGATAAAGGTTTATTAATTTTATCTTTTCAAAGAACCACCTCTTGATTTCACTGATTTTGTGTGTGTGTGTGGGTGTGTGTGTTTGCATGCGCACACGCATCCATGTCATTTATTTTTGCTCTGATCTATATTATTTCCTTCTTTTTTTTTTTAAAGATTTTATTTATTTATTTGACAGAGAGAGACACAGTGAGAGAGGGAACACAAGCAGGGGGAGTGGGAGAGGGAGAAGCAGGCTTCCAGCTGAGCAGGGAGCGCGATGTGGGGCTTGATCCCAGGACCCTGGGATTATGACCTGAGCTGAGGCAGATGCTTAACAACTGAGCCACCCAGGCGCCCCTGTATTATTTCCTTCTTTCTACTCACCTTGGGTTTTGTTTGTTCTTATTTTTCTAGTTCCTTTAGGTGTAAGGTTAAATTGTTTATTCAAACTTTTTCTTGTTTCTTGAGGTAAGCCTGTATTGCTATATATTTCTCTTCTCTCACTGCATCCCAAAGATTTTGGACCATTGTGTTTTCATTTTCATTGTCTCCATGTTTGTTTTCTTTTTCATTTCTTCTTTGATTTCTTCATTTACCTATTGGTTGTTCAGTAGCATGTTGTTTAGCCTCTACATGTTTGTGTTTTTTCCAGTTTTTTTCTTGTGATTCATTTTTAGTTTCATATTGTTGTGGTCAGAAAATATGCATGATATGATTTTAGTCTCCTTAAATTTATTGAGACTTGTTTTGTGGCCCAACATGTGATCCATCCTGAAGAATGTTCCACATGCACTTGAAAAGAATGTGTATACTGTTGTTTTTGAATGGAATGTTTTGTATATATCTGTTAAGTCCATCTGGTCTAATGTGTCATTAAAAACACTGTTTCTTTGTTGATTTTCTGCCTGGATGAGCTCTTCATTGATGTAAGTGAGGTGTTGAAGTCCCTTACTATTATTGTATTACTGTCAATTTCTCCCTTTATGTCTGGTAATATTTCCTTTATGTATTTTGGTGCTCCAGTGTTGGGTGCATAGATATTCACACCCTACTGTCCTGTGAAATTTTTTATTTTATTTCTTTTATAACTTTTTCTCATTTTCCTCTTTCTTAATTTGATATTTCTATTAATCAGATATAAGAACAGTTGGGGTGATATTGTCTTTTTCCTCTCATCTTTTATATGTTTTTGTCTTTTAAATTTTACTTTCTATGAGATTTCCTCTATATTTTAGTTTCCAACCCAGAAGAGAAATTTATTATCATTATCGATATTTCAGGCATTTGTAGTTTTAAGTGTTTTTAAATAGCATCCTACTCTTGCCTAACTTAAGCTATTACAAATTATTGTATTCTCAGAATGATTTGAGAACCATGGCATTCATAAAGCAAGACTTATACCTTCTTTTTACAATTCTGTTTTCATTCTCTGTGTTTTTTCCTACTTCCAGTCTTTTCCTTTTATTTTATTTTTTATTTTTTAATTTTTTTTTTTAAAGATTTTATTTATTTATCTGAGAGAGAGAGAATGAGAGAGAGCACAGGAGAGGGGTTAGGGTCAGAGGGAGAAGCAGACTCCCTGCCGAGCAGGGAGCCCGATGTGAGACTCAATCCAGGGACTCCAGGATCATGACCTGAGCCGAAGGCAGTCGCTCAACCAACTGAGTCACCCAGGCGCCCTCGTCTTTTCCTTTTAGTTTATCTCCATGTTTCTTCATATTTTAGATCTTTGGTTCCTCATTTACATTTAAATACAAAGCAGCAGGTAGACAGGTCGTGAGCTGTGTGAATGCAGATAGAACAAATCAAAAGAGGGTGTTCACTCCAGTGGTGAGGGGACAGTAAATAGGCCATTATGCTTTGAGATCCTTAAATGCCAGAGGTGTCAACTTCCATAATAGTTCCCTTACCTTTTCCCAAATAGTTTGTTCTGTTTCTTTAGAGTAGATTTATCCTTTCTTCCATTGTTGGTACCTGACTGCCTGGCACTTTTGCACACAGTTGGTGGAGATATGTTGAAAGTTGACTGTCATGTCTATACACTTGCTTTTTCTCCCTATACTTAGGCCCTGGCCTCTTGAGCTCTTGAGCTTCTCCATAGCTCTGCAGACTAACTTCCTGTGTGTGTATATTCTCAGGTCTGCTCCTTCCACACTGCTTCACCAGTCACTACTCTTTTATGTACTTTTAGTCTTCTGTAAATATTTTGAAAGCTTTTGTGCCCTAATGCCCCCACTTTCCATCTTGGTTAAAGAGGATTGATAACTTTTTATTATTCTTTCAGTATCATTTAATATATTCTTGGGAGAAAAGACATAAATGTGCATGACCAATCAACCATCTTGAACCAGAATTTTGTGTCTTAATATCATTATTCTCTAAAGCCTCAGTTCAATTACAAATTAATATACTGGCCTATTCTTTTAATTTCCATTTCTACTATCCAGTTCTGAGTCTCACTATATCCCACTTGGGTTGTTACAGTAACTACTTAACTAGTCACTCTAGCTTGATTTTCCATGAAATATAAATCATGTCACTTTCCTTCTCCAAAGGAAAGGATCTTTAATGGTCTCTATTGACTGGAAAATAAAAACTAAGATTTGTTAGCATTGGAAGTTCCTAGTAATCTGTTCCCTGAGCAATCCTATCTCTATGTCATTTATCAGATTGCTTTTTCCTCCTAGAATGTTCCTACTTCCCATCTCTATAGCTGGAAGTCTTTTTCTTTTTTTCCTTTATTCACACCACATCTAACCTCCCTAGGTTACTGTCTAAGGTGCTACCACTTTTCGGAAGATTTCGTTTATTTTTTTACTCCTTCCCCATGCCTCTCTCCCAACCCCCCAAACTCTGGGCTCTCTCAGCACACTGACCGAACCTCTTTCAAAGCATCTGTTACCAAAGGCAGGTAAGGAGCCTCCTGAGGGCCAAGACCTGCCTTATTCACCCCATTTCTCCATAACCAGCCGGAGTGGCTGGCATATAATAAGAATTCAGAAATTATTCCTTGAATGTACTTGGAGGGGAAATAGAAGTGAAATGCACAGATATGCTTGTAAGTTTTGTGCACACACACACAGCATGAATCAACGTTGGATTAGACACAGCACTAAAGGGATCTTTTTCACTATCACTCATCTTTCTTTTTGCAAGCCATAAGTAGGTTACACAATCTTCTGTCCCAATGTCTTACAGTATTCCTTCAACAACCCATAGGTTGTGGCCACTCACATTTTTAAGCCAGGACCTTTCAGATGAAGAGGAGAATTTGGGCTCTGGGGAAAAGTCTCTTGAGTTGGGTGCCAGGAGGAGAAGGAGACTTTCTTGTTTCACCACTTTTCTCCCTTGACTTTTCTAGGTATGATCCTGTTGTGGGGCCTGGGGGCCTGGAGCCAGGAGAGGGGTTAGCAAATATTTCCCTCTGTGTTCCTGAGGGATTCCTGGCAGAGCCCATCAGAGCTGCCTTTTATCACCACTGCACGCTTTAGTGCATCTGTCATGGCTCTCAGACATCATGTTCCTGGCTGGATTAATCCTGCTTGCCTTCATACTCAGGATGTGGGACACAGGGAGGGAGGGGGTGGGAAGGGGAGGGAAGTAAAGTGAGAGGAGTAAAAGAAACTTTGAAAGTACCAACGGACAGACCTAGGAAGAAAAACAAATTAATTTGCAAAAATAGAGGGAAATACAGTTTTGACAAATTAAAGCTAAAGATCTGAAAAGAGAACAAAGGACTAAAAAAATTGGGTAAACTCAAAGTCCCAGAATGTGAGGGACTTTCAGCATGGGAGCAGAGAGACTCAAGCTGCAGGCTAGTGCTGTCAGAGGTGGTTTATTATTTTTAGAAGATTGTAAAGCAGATTGATCATTCAGGGATTCATTCTTTCACTTGGCACACACTTAGTAAAGACCTATTACGTGGAGACCCTATGCTAACACATACTTGGAGTTGTCATGTACTCAGTTCTGCCATAAGCTTACTCTAAGACCCAAAGAAGGAAATTTAATACATCAGAGCCTCAGTTTTACCTCTGTAAAACTTGTAGCCAAATCAAATCTATTAGAAAAGCACTTTAGCATTCCTTTGTAATAGACATTTTAGAAAGAAAAGGACTGCTGGCTTGGCCCAGAGCGAACTCCAGTTATTATGGGGCCTACGCATCTTAATGCCACAGAGAGCCTCCCCATCTGGACTGGCTGACGCTTCGATTTCTTCCAGTGCTGTGGTTCTGGGACACAGAGACATGAGATCTCTATCGCTTTGAGTGAGCACCTTGAGGACAGAGACGGAATCTACTTCATTTCTATTTCCTTTTTGCACGTTGAACCAGATACTTAGTAGGTACTCAGTTAATTTTGCTGATTGTTTGAAAGGGATCAGGAAAGGCATCAGAGAATCCATAAATAAGAGCTGAGCCTTGAAGCTTTAATGTACAGGCTGCATTTAGCTCTCCGAAGGTACTTGGTAAAGGAGATTTAGTAAGTTTTTGGAGAGCAAAAGAAGAGTAAGGCACAGGGACTGAGAAATAAAATGCATGCTGAATTCAAGGAACAGACAGTTTATTGAGTAGGGCTAGATTAGTGTCTCCAAACTTTTTGTGTTTGTAAGAATTGCTAGAGGGGCTAGTTTTGACATGCAGAGTCCTGAGGTCTCTACACCCAGAAATTCGGATTCAGGAGCCCTGAGGTCCAGCAAGGATATCTGCATTTTAAACAAATACTGTCAGTTTATTTCCTTACAGGTAGTCTGCAAGCCACACTTCGGGAAACATAGGCCCAGAGATTTGGGAGGGATGGGAGAAGGTGGGAGTGACAAGAGTGTGTGGAAAGATGAGACCAGGGTTGGTTGAGAGGAGTTTGGACTCTATCCAGGGGGGGAACCCTCCGGGGTTTCTAAGCAGGGGAGTGACAGGGCCAGGTCTGTGATGGAAATCAACTGTTCATACTAAAGCTCAGAGCATTTTCTCTTTGCTTCTGCTCCATTAGATATCATTGCTTCAAGGGCCCTGAACAAATCATGTTCCATTAAAGCCTCCAGGTTTTGTAGGACCCAGAGTTCCAGTTACCAGTGGAATGTGAAGTTCACAGGCCCCTGTTCAGGCTTGCAAGGAGAGGATTAATTAGGTAAAAAGGCAGTTGCACACATAAGTGGGTGCCCACACCCCAGTCTGGCCTGGTGTTTTGGTGCACTCATTCAGGCATACAATACTCTTTTCAGTTCTAAGCGCCACCTCTTGAAACAAGTTAAAAAGCGAATTCCAAGTGAGATGCCCAAGTGCTCTGTTTTACACAGACTAATGATCAACAGCCTTCTGTTTTTATGGTCCTGGCAACCAGACTGGGCTCACTGCTAAAGAAGCTATAGAAAAGAATTGTTGCATCTCACATCTGACTACATAGCTAAGTGCTGAAAAATATGTTTTAGGTTAAAAAAAAAAGTGATTGCTTTACAGAAATTACTTGTTTCTAAAAATTTGTGCCTTGTGGGTTTGGTTGTTGTTTTTTTTTTTTTTTACATTTAAAAAATGCCATATGTTTCATTGTGTTGGGACAGTGAAATTAAAATTAATATTTGTAAAGTGTTAACCCTTTGAAAAGTACTTTCACATGTAATATCTCCATTGGTTCTCAAAGTAATTATGTGAGATAGGTAATAATCATTATGCCATTTTACAGATCAGAAGACAAGCTGTAAGCCTTAGTGATTTGTAAAAAGCCACGCAGCTGGACAAAATGTGGTGCCAGGAGCCAATCTCAGGTCTTCTGATCCCAAAGTCCATGATTTTACGGTAGCTGAGGGAAGCAGGGCAATCAGTGGGAATGCAGATATGTTCGCTATCCCTCTCACACCTGAACACCATACCGAAGTTCAGCTTCATAGCTAGTTGCCTCTACATTTTGTTCATTTCAGGTGTCTGTGACAGAGAGGTGGATGAGATCACGGACACCATGTCTATGTTGGTAGTTCACTAGATTGGAAACAAGATTACCTATGAGAATTAAATTATAACATTAACTCTAATAGTTAACAAAAGAGTAATATTAACAGAAGATATTCCAAGTCACTTTAGAGGTAGAATAGCTTTCAAACTTGTAAGACGGGATTACCTGAATGGATATCTTAATGTGCCTAAAAAATAATACGGCAGATAGAAAGGGGAGTTGGTCATCATCCCAGAAACAAATGTTTCAGGACCCACTTGAGCTCTTCTTAGGAGAGGAGGTATCATGACCTAATGATTTGACCCATGCAGTCATCATGGGATAGACAGCTTCACTATAGTAACAGACTCCATTCAATATTTGGACCAAGAAACTTAACCCTCTTGTGTTATTTCCATGTTCACTGGGGCAACTTGGGGATTTGACATCCCCACTTAAGATGTCTGTGGGGTCTCAAATACAGGCACCCAGGCTCTCTAGGTGACCTCCAACATGACCCCTGGCCAACCACTCACTTATTCTTTTGAAACATCCAGAGCAAGTCCTGGAGCTGATGTTCCTAGCTCCAGAATAGGCCTTAACATTTGAAGGCCAGCAGTAGCCCATGGCTGCTTGAATTGTCCTCTGGTTTTTAAATAAGTGAGAAATGGTGATTTTTTTCCATTACCTTAAAAAAAAAAAAAAAGAAACAAAAATATTTTCTGCCTCCCTGCTCCAGTGAGCGGTTCTGAACTCTCCTTCATTCCCACAGTGCATGTTGTTCTCTCTCCGAGGATTTCAAACATGCCTTCCCCCATTTCTTCTCTTGTCCCCCCTCTCCCATTTTACCTGCATGATCTCCCCTGTTTTTTTCAACTTTGTAATTTAAGTAACTTTACAGAACAGTTGCAAAGGTAGTATGATAAATTCTCATATACCCTTCACCTAATTTCTCCTATTGTTATCATCATTAATAACCAAGCCCAATAATCAAAACTTAAACTAACATCATTACAGTACTATTAACTAAACTATAAACTTACTTTATTTCATCAGTTTTTCCACTACCATCTTTTTTCTGTTACAGAATTCAATCTGGTATCCTATGTTGCATTCTGTTGTCATGTCTCATTGTCTCTCAATCTTTAACAGTTCCTTAGTTTTTTCTTGACCTTGACACTTTGGAAGAGTATTAGTTATTTTGTAGAATGTCCCTTAATTTCAGTTTGTCTGATGTTTTCCATTCTGGGGCAAGAATACCACAGAAGTGATATGTCTTTCTCAATGTATCCTACTGGGGGTACATAGTATCAATATATCTTATTATTAGTGATGTCAACATGAATCACTTGGTTGAGTTGGTACCTATTCTCTCTCTTCACAGTAAAGACAGTTTAAAAAAACCTTTGTGATTAATAAATATCTTGGTGGTGATATTTTGAGACTGTGCAAATATCTTCTGCCCATTGATTTTAGCATCCTAAAAATTACTGATGTGGTGTTCTAATAAAGATTTTCTATTTTCCTAACTCCTTCTCGTTTATTATTTAGGAATTATTCTATAAGGAAGAGCTTCTGCTTTTACTCTATTTTATTCATTCACTCAATGAGTTACTTATATCAGTATGGATTCAGGGATACTTATTTTGTTCTATTAGTTATAATCCAATACAACTGCTAGTTATTTTATTACTGAAATTGTATCCAGTTTTAGCTGCAGGTTGGCTTCTTTGCCCTTTTCACATACTCCAACCCTTTTTCAAGTACTTCCTTGCTTTGTTGACAACACAAGATGTTCCTGGCTATCTTGTATTTTTCCTGTCCTAGCCCTAGAACAAAATACTTTTCCAAGAATTTCTAATTCCTTTTATTGGAGAATGGTATGTAGAAATCATGATTTGAGTGCTGGATATGCACACTGTTACTGGGATATCATTGCTCTTGGGCCCTCTCAGCAGAGAGCTAGGAAATGTCTGAATGAATACTAGGGGCATACTAGGTACTTATACACACATCTGTGTTTACTTCTGTGTATTTCTCTCTGTATATATATTCTAAAAACCATGAGTTCCTACTAATACCTCTGACTCTTATTCAGTACCACAGCCTTCCTTCTAATCTTCCCCTTTTCCTTATTTGTAACTTCTTTGTCTGACATTGAAAAGCCTGGCTTTCAATTCTACAATGAAATTTTACATTTCTACAATGTATTTATTTCTATATACATTCTGCATTTCTACAGTGTATTTATCTGTTCAACCCTAGTATATACATAGTTTCAGAATTGCTAACCCATATCCCTGTGAGAAATAAATTTCCTAACTAAATACCATTTTTGTGTATAGTGTGGGGTTTCTTTTGTTTTTGTTTTTTTGTTTTTTGTTTTTTGGGGTTTTTTTGCTTTTAGCCTTATAATATCTAGCCAAATACTGTTTTCCAAAGAAACTTGGGTTAGTTCTTTTCTTCCCCACCTCCTACATTATCATCTTATTATTCATTCAAAATATAGTTAGGTTCAATTGTTACAGTTTGTATTACATTTAAGATGCCCCTCATCCTAGTTGATTTGTAAAAAAAAAAATTGTATACAGTAAAATTCTCTTTGTGGGATATAGTTTTATAAGTTTTGACAACTGTATGTTATGCATTTTTTTAAAAGATTTTATTTATTTGAGAGAGAGAGAGAGCACGAGCAGGGGGAGGGGCAGAGGGAGAGGGAGAAACAGACTGCCTGCTGAGCAGGGAGCCTGACGCAGGGCTCCCAGGACCCTAGGAGCATGACCTGAGCTGAAGGCAGATGCTTAACTGACTGAGCCACCCAGATGCCCCCCATGTTATGCATTTTTAAGTTGTTTTTCTATGTCCGTAAAACATTTTTTTCTTGCTTTGTATATTTAAACATTTCTGTTTATTTTTCAAAATGCTGCATGGTAACTTTATGACTTGGTCATTCTTGAGGGAGACAAGTATCAGCATTTATGTGTTTGATATCGAAAGGCCCCAAGTTGAGGGGCTGAACTGTCTGCACACAGCCACTGCTTCAAATTTGGCCAAATCATTATTTTCCATCACCAAAACCACCTGTTCCTGCACAATCGGATTGACTGTGCTGTCATTCCATATTAACTCCTAAGACATCAAACAGCTGAGGAAGTGGGGAGACTCTGGGGGACCAGGGCTGGAAGAGAAAGAAATTCTATACACTGGTAGCTACAGTTCTTCCTCTCTTTCTCTCTCCTTTCCTTCCCTTCTTCAGCAAACATCTGTCTACTGCCTACCTTATTCCAGAAGTTGTGCAAGGCATTCAGACTACAGTGGTGATTAGGGGGTCTCAAGGGGATCACATCAGCTGAGGAAAATTGAAGATACACCACAGTGTGAATGGCATCTCCTATGGTTGAGAAACATGACACCTTAGAATACTTAATTACAAAACAATGTAGTAAGTTCTATAATAAGTGCAAACACCAAGTGACTGAGCCCTTGGATAATAAGCACCCAACATACTGGGAAAGTAGGTGGGCAAGGAAGGCCAGAGGAGCTAATAATTGAGCTAAGGTTTGCAGGACAAGTGGGAATTTGGTGCAGCAAGCAGTAAAGGTGTTCCAGCAAGCGTACCACAGACACAGAGGCCTAGAGACAGGATCCTGGAACATTCTGAAGAAATTGTGTATAGTAAGGGAGGGAACAAGGTCGGGGGTCGGGGGGTGGGAGACCATGTTGAGGGGATACTTGCTCGGGACAGGTGTGAAAAGTTCCATGTGCTTTGCTTAAGAGTTTGATTTCATCCTAAAAGTGGTGAGGTCACTGAACAATTTCAGGTGGAGGAAGAGATATGGCATCACCAAACGACATCTCTACAGATGTCGCCATCAGTAATGTGAAAAATGGACCAGCGATGGAGGCAGATGGGAGGTAGGGCAATTAATAAAGAGGCTGTTGCAATATTCCACCTAAAAAAATGATGCAGGTCTGGACTAGGGCAATTGTAGAGTCACAAATGCAGGTAATGAATTCTGGGCTTGGTGTGTTCAGGCAACTTCATGGGTGTGTGGCCAGTGCAATTACCCAGAGCCTTGCATTCAGGCCCCATGCTTGATTTTAGTCTCTGTGGCTGCTATCTTGACATTTTTCTCTTTGAATTTGTGTTTTGTAAGGGAAGTCCAACTGGACAGTGGAGCAGGCACTGAAGTTTTGGAGTCTCAGCTCACATGCGGTCCTGCCTCCCACTGCCTCTTTGGGACAGGGGCTCAGCTGGCTAGTGCCCTGGCTTTCAGGAGCCTTTCCCACCCCATACTTTCTCCATGGCTTCAGTCACCCTCCGGCCCTGATGGGGGCCTAGGCACAAGTGTGGGGAGGGTTGGGCGAGGGCATGTACCCCATTGCATCTCAGGGAAGGGTGAGGCAGTGGCTCTCCCCACCAAGCCTGGGAGTTTCACGGTGCTTTCAGTAGACATCCAGTCAGGGGCCTCTAGCCCGTCCCCTAGAGTATCTTGGTCTGCACAATACAACCCCCTGGGGTTTGGCCATCTGCTGTGGGTTTAAGAAAGGGAGATGGACTTCCCCACTCCTGACTGGGACCCTGCATTTTTATTTTGTACCAGACTCTGCAAAATATGTAGCCTACCCTGGTGTGTTGGGCGATGGCAGAGAAGGGTGGATGGAATTGTTCCAATTCATCATGCATCATCCAGGAAGACTGCGTCCTTTCTTGTCCTGTCAGCGGAGGAATAAGACATTCTACAGTGGGGTCTCAGAGGGTGCAAAGCAGAGACTGGATCAGGGATGAATCCGGCTGCTGTAAGCTTTTTGGGAGAGACTCAAGCCTTTTCTTTATGGGGCCAACTGGGCATAATCTTGACTCTTTACTGGTCGTGGCCAGACACTCAAGGGCTAGGCTGCGCAGACACAATAACCTACAAATCATTTCAAAAACATACAACTACCTACAAAATGAGTGTGCAAGTAAAACTGGCAAAATCTGAATAAGGTTGATAATTGTATCAAACTCGATTAAGATACTAAGGCACCTTTGATTAAGATACACTACTATAATTAGGCTAGATATTGCGCTGTATTTAGGGGGAAAGTAGGTGAGGGATATACGGGAACTCTGTTATTTCTTACAACTCACATGAATCTGTAATTATCTCAAAATGAAAAGGGAAAAAAATACAGCTGAAAGTCATATGCTATCATTTCAAATATACCATTAGCATCTAAAAGCAGAATACTGTATGGTAGCCATCTGACTTTGTATCTAAGACAAATCAGTCATCACTTGCTTTAGGTAAGGATCTGGTCTTGGTTTTAAAACTATGATTCTACCCCAGGTGCTATACTGGTTATTGGTATCCTTGCAACATTCCAGACCACGTAGATCCATTAGGCTTCAACTGCTGTGACAGACATAGTTGATTTCATTAACTCTTTGCTCATTCATCCATTTGATATATTTATATGTTGGGCACCCAATATGTGCTAGGTATCATGCTAAGCACCGGGGGTACAAAGATGAAACGGGAATTGCCTTTCCTCTTGGGGATATTCCAGCTGAGAGAAGTCAGATGGACCCACAATCACAGCGACAGTGCTCATGATGGATGCTGTGATAAAGGAGAAAAGTTGTCTTTCGTGGGCAGACAACTGGAGCTGGGGAGGGAGGTTTCAGGCACGTGTTCCTAAACGAGGTGATGCTAGCGGGAAGTCTTAAAGAGTAAATAAGAAGTACATGACTGCAACAGAGAACAGTTTGAGTCAGACAGAAACCGGGCAGGTTGGGAGGCATGAGACAGTCTGATCTTTTGCGGAAGAGAAAACAGATGCTAGAGCACAAGACACGGGTAGGTCTGGGGACCTACCACTGGGGAGCCAGGCTGGAGAGGTGGGCTGGATCAGAGCAAGGGCACTTGTCCCCTATATCAAAGGAACTGGGAGCCACTAAAGAACTTGAAGGTAGTGATTGATCCTATCCTCATCTGTCCTGGATAAATAAGACAAGGTTTATGGTGTTTTTGTTTGGTTTGGTGTTTTGTTGTTGTTGTTGTTTCTTTAAAAGGAACGAAGAAATCGGTGGGGTGGACTGTGATTAATTTTTTTAGTCCTTCCTTATCCCAGGCAGAGGTTTATAGGTAAGGCCCTTGTCAAATTGGGTCCACCAAACCTCAAATGATTCCATTTCCTAGTTGATGAACCAATAGAAAGCAAAGAAGATGAAACTGGTATCTGAATCTGAATGGGACAGGTAGTAGGGAGTAGGGAGCCCCAGTATCTCTGTCTTCCTCATAACTCTTCTTCCTTCCTTGTGGCCTCCACCGTAAGGGCTGTTCTCCAGAACCTAAAGAAGTGGGGTCGGGTGAAGTAGGCTGGGACATAGCTGGACCAGTGAATCCCTGGTACCTCATGAGGGAGAAAGAAAATAATACAGTGGGAGCAAAATGAGGCAGCATGTTCCCTATCTCTGAGCTTGCAACGGCAGCTTTGGCATTTGATTCTGTCCTGCTCAGCCCCTGGAACACTGATTCCCCTCCGTGGAAGCACCCCATCACTAAAAACCCTACAGGACGTGTGAGAAACTCCTTCCCTCTTAAATGGCTGACTGAACAAATTTAACAGAGGCTGTTACCCACTGAGTTTGGTATCAAAGCTCTGAGATCCAGTTCTCTTTGAGTTTTTGCTTTCATCTGGAGTCTCTCGCCCCCTGCCCTAGGCTGCCTTCAGCTGCACAATATCAAACAGCTGGAGTCTGGGCAGCTCTGGGATCCAAGTTTCTCAGCCTAACACGTGAGTGGGGTGGGGATGGGGAGGAGAGCAGACAGAGGGAGTTGTAGAAGGTAGAGGTTTCATGTGGGACTAAATGGGGCCTGTGCTTACTTCAGGGAATCCGATATCTTGGAAAAAATGGAGTATCTTAGAACTCAGTGTCAACAAATTCTATTTGTCTGGGACTTAAGGAGTGTGCAAAATCAAACATGCAGCACGGGTCACAAAAATGGCCTTGGATTATCCTGTTTTCCATTTCCCTGTCCTAGCTTCACCTCTGACTCAAACTTTTACTAATATAACTGCCATTTATGAAGTGCCTACTAAAGGTTATAGTTTTAAAAATGCAATGGGCGCTGCATGACCTATCACAACAGGGGCTAGCCATAAACAACTGGTATAATTGTATCAGATAACCCGCTACCAATCATATACTGAGAGAGATACTTCATAAATATTGCTAATTTTCACAGATGAAGGAACTGGGATTCAGGATGTCTAAGCTCACAAGCTTGTTTAAAGACTGTATCCAAACCCAGACTTATCTTGCTTGCACAATTTCACTTTTTGTATGTCATCCTTCCCCTAGAGTACCCTTATCCGTAGGCAGCCTCAGGGGGATCTGAAGACTGATCCCTTAAAGTTAGCAGAACACATGGCGAGTAGGAATGCCTAAGTTGGCAAGCACGGGACCAGAGAAGTCAGTCCCAGCCAGCTCAACTTGTATGGGGAGTAGATGGCATTGTACCAGGCTCACCTGTAATTCTGCCTGAACCATGCAATTTAGGGTTTAATTACATGCTGTCTTGCATTGTTTACTAATTGTTGCAGAGGTCAATCTTATACTTTCATTCATCATTCAGTCATCAAATATTTTGGAGCAACTCTGCCCACCTCTCTGGCAACCCTTGTGAGACTCATCATGGAGATGGAGGCCAACTCAGGTAACTAGTAAATGGCCCACAAACAAGCAAATGAGGGCTAATTTTCCTAGTAACAGATTAATGATTTTTTGTGTTTATTTTGAAAATGTTTCTGGGATGTTCCCTTAATAAATAAAAGCTTGATACGTTCAACAGCTAGAATTTGAAACTAAGAAGTTGGATTCAGTATTCTATTTCTAGCACCTCTGATCAAGATAAAAATGTTTAAACAAACACTAGCTTTGAGAATAGGAACAATTTACTATGAATACTATTAATACTATGAATTTTAGCATCTAGCCTTCAATCTTAACTCCTACATCAGAGCTCCATTCTCCTAAGGTATACAATCCTTGGACTTTTCTATCAATTACAGTTTGTGAGTTACCTTACTTCTTTGAATGACCTTGGATGTCCTTAAAAAAAAAAAATCAGTCATTCAGAAGCCCAGAAAAGATTCTTTAATGGCTTGACAAAATTCAAGCATCTTCTGAATATGCTTTTCTTATCCCACTAAGTAGCCCATACCTCATGAAACAGTTACAGGAAATATTACATTGGAAAAACCTCAGGTTTAGGCATTAGTACCATCACTTAGTTGCTGGGGATCTTAGGCAAGCTACTTAATTTTTCATATCTGTAAAATGGAGTTAATCAAACCTACAGCAAAGGGTTGTTGTGGGCATTCAAGACCGAATGTACACACAGAACCAAGCAGAGAGGCTGTGAGAGGTAGATGCTCAGTAGGTGTTACCTTATTTCTCAAGGGGTTGTTGGAAAGATTATATAAGATCATAAATATAACTGCGCTCAATAGCTCAGTTGTCTCCACTTGAGCGTTGTCTCCAGTGTAGTGAATATTTAGCAGCTGTTTTCTTTATCTGGTTAGTGCAGTCATCCAAACTGGATAATTCAATCAAGTCTCCACTTGGGGCCTTGTGTTTGATGATCTCATTGTTGTGGAGATCCGAGAGACGAAAATGTCTATTGGAGTCACTAGAGGACAATTTTGCAATACCAGCCAAAAGCCTTTAAAATGTTTTATCTGTTGATCCAAAGCTCCTACTCCTAGGAATTCACCCTTAGGAAATAATCAGAATTGTAAATAAAGATTTATGACAAGATGTTTAGTTAACTGTGATGCATTATCATAATAAAAATGGAAACAATCTAAATATATGACAATAGGATAATGGTTGAATAAATAACAATGTCTCTATTTGATGGAAAAGTACACAGCTATTAAAGTCAAACTTTGGAGAAGATTTAATCACATTAGAATGTTAAATCTAAAAAGTAGGATAACAACTTCTATATACAATAAACACAATTTTGTAAAATATGAAAGTACAGATAAATCAATGACAGAACTGGTTCCTGCTTAAGTTACCGAATGCATAAGAAAAAAGTACAAAAGATTGAATCAAGGTATATGTTTATGTTGTCCTTTTAGATATTTTCCAGTTCTGATCAATTAGAGTCATATACTCAGGGTAGACAAAGTATGATTTGTCTTGATGAGAAAAAAAAGAGAGAGAGACATGACTAGGAAAAATACCTCACTCTATTAAGTGTTATCTTGGGTAGTGGGTTTAAAATTATTTTCCCCTTCTTTGTGCTTTTCTGTATTTTCTAAATTTTCTTCAATGAGCATAGTTTCTACTCAGGAAAACAGATTTATATTAAAAGAGGGAAAATTATCAAGTCCCTATTTCTCTTTGTCTACATCTTAGTAATTTTTCTCAGTACAGTCCTCTCCAGATACGCTTCACAATGAAGGAGTTCTCTGTTTATACTATATTGGGTAGTGTGTCTGCAGCACAATGGGGAGGAACACCCCTCTCTTGATGTCACTTCACTCACTGGGACCATCCTTCCAGTTCACTCTGCACAACCTTAGCCCTACAGTGACTTATGTAGACCTATATACAATCCCTGCCTTCTCCTCCCCAACATAATAAATGTGATGATCACTTTCATACTAAATGCTGCTTTCTTGATGGAGGCCAGAAATCCCCCAAGAAAGCAAGATGCCAAAGGGAAATCACCATGAACAGAGTGGAGAGTAGCAGAAAGCACCTTACCATAAGCCCAGACTCTTACAGAACTGTTTTGAGATGACTGGGAGCTAGTGTTGGGTGGGGAGGGTTAGGATAGGGAAACTAACAGAGAGGGGAGGGGAGAATTAGACAAGGATTGCTCCAGGCAAAGGGGGGGAGTTCAGAGATACAATGTTCTTACTGGAGTAATAATAATAAACATAATTATGTTAATACAAAGAGCCATAAAAACAATAAACACTTCTGAGGTGCCAACAATGTGCTTGATGCCGCTACAGAATTAAACTGTCTCAATTAAGCTGTGATCTACATTCTGTCTAAACTTTGTGGGAGAGATGAGCAGCCACGTGAACAGCCTGGGATGGAGGGAAGTGTAAGGCCACGGGTCTTTATCCTGGCTACACAGTGTTGGTAGGGACTGTGATCTCTGTTTTCTGTTGTGCTCTGACATGTTGACTCAGAGCCCCACGCGAGACCCAAAGACAAGAATGGGGAGAGATGGAGAGTCCTAGGAGAAAGTCTGAGGGAGAAGACAACGTGAAGGGGTAAGGGACATCTTTGAGATGTTGAGCAATGAATAGTATGTATAGAAATATAGAAGAATCGATCTAGGAACTTCATGCAGGGTGTTTGCATTGGAATCCCACATTGCCAGTGGGAATGGTACTACTTGGAGTCATCTTTGAAAAACAGACAGCTGGATACCCTGCTTGGGGCTTGCAGAGAGGGAGTGTTTCACTGCAGTGGAAGGCTGCTGCCCTATTCCCTTGGGGAATTAAGAGTTCTGCATCCAGGGTGGACTCCAGGCCTTGTAGTCCAGAATTGTGCCTCTGGAGGAGGACAGTAAGAAGGTAGAAGCTAACAAGGTCATTGGATGGGGAGAAAAGTAGGTCTTGGAGAATGCTGGGGTGGGGGGAATGTTAGAGAGTACAAGAGAAGGAGAGTGGGGAGGGAGGAAATTGCAGAAGAAAGAAGAGGAACGAGTACAGGTACACAGTTCAAAGAGGGAGTTCATTGTCTTTTTCCCCTTGTTGAAGATGGATCATCCCTTTTTTCATTTTGCCCCAAGGACAGGCCCAAGAATCCAGGCACACGTTGTTGGAAGTACCAGATAAATCAATAAAAAGCTGGCTGCCTGAATTACCAAATACAGGAAAAAAGAGGCAGTACAATGTACTGAATACAATATTTATGCTGCCCCTTTAAACATCTGTTGATTCAGATTCGATTAAAATCATATACTTAGTGTAAAGTATGTCCTTTTTACAGATGAGAAACTAAAGAAAACAAAATTGAGGCCCAGAGAGGTTAAGGTTATGGGACTTTCTCAAAGTCACACAGTGGCTTCCTGACTCCCAGGGCAGCTGTCCTGCCCCAGAGGGGAGGCAGCACCTTCATTCCCCTACTCTTGGTCTTCCTGACCAATTCCGAGGCAGCTTCCTTCCCACTTTGGCACAAATTTGAGGTTCACTTTGAACAAATGCATTAACCTTTCTGGGGCTTCGTTTCCTCAGCAGCAATGTAAGGGCGTGGACTTGAATGACCCTTCACAATCTGTGTTTCATCCCTAAAGAATGAGAAGGGGACCCAGTTTGCCAGCAACTCAGTATATGTTTAACTTCTCAATACCCTAGAAAAGTGTTTTTACAATTTGGCCCTAGGTCAGCAGCAGCAGCCTCACCTGAGAACTTACTAGAAATGCAAATTCTCAGGCCCACCCCAGACCCTACTGAATCAGAAAACTGGGGGCGGGGCCCAGCCATCTGATTTTAGTAAGCCTCCAGGAGGTTCTGCTGCCGCTCAGGTTTGAGAACAGCTACTCTGAATCGTTTTCTGCCCAACACTAAAGGGAGGGTTTAACACACACGCACACACACGCGGAGGTAACTAACTTCTCTCTATGGCCACTATCCCTCCCTCTCCCTGCCCGCTCTCATCCTTTTCCTGCTTCTCCATCCCGGGATGATGAATGGAGGTCAGGGCAGGGCGCTGTCAACGCAGGACGCGGCAAACCCTCCCTCCCAAACCCACCGGGTGAGTCGGGGTAGGTGGTGTCGGGGCTTCCCCGAGACTGGTTTCCTCATCATTTTCTTGACAACCGCTGCCCCACTCTGGGGAGGGGGGACATTTAATAACAAAGTTTGCTTTTAATGCTTTAGCCAATAGTTTGCAGAATGAAGAAGAAAACTTGAGAGAGGGGTGTCAGAAAAAGTCTTGGGGAGAAGTGACTGGGAGAGAGAAGAGGATAGCGTTGGAGAGCAAGGGTCTGAGGTGAAGCTAAAGAGAAAATGAGGGTTCAGGGGTGTTGGAGAAAGGCAGAGGGCACTGCTCGTGGTATGCGGAAAGAGAAGTCACGCAAAGAGGGCGGGACTAGAGCGCACCAGAAGGAAAATGGGCGTTAGGAGGAAAATTGAGTTTGGGGGACTGTTTTTTTTTTTTTTTTTCTTTCTTTTCCTCCAAGCTTCCTTTCCTTTCCAAGACTTTTGCTCTGCTCCATTTTGCTCCTCCCCCTCCTCCCCGCCTCCCCTGCTCCCCCTCCTCCTCCGCCTCGCGCGGTAATGGGAGGCTCCTAGGCAGGAGAAGCAAAAGAAGGAATTGTTTGCGAGTTCAGTCATCCAAAAAAGCTTCTTCCATATGGAGGGACCGGGTGCGCTGGGCGCGGCGTCCCCTGCCTTGTCCTCCTGCTGCCGCCGCCGCCGCGACCCCAGCTTCCTGCCGCAGAGACCCTGAGCCCCGGCCCGCCGGTGTCAGCAGCGGCGCGCGCGCACACGCACACTCACCCTTACACACACACGCACACGCGCACACACACACACACACACTCACGCCCGCCACAGCCGCACGCAGCCGCACGCGCCCGCACGCGCCCTCCCTCCGCGGCCGGCAACTTCTCGGGCCGGGGCTCCTTTGTTGCTCCCGCGGCGGCCGCTCTCCCGTTTCGTTAGCCCCTGGGTGTCACTGTGCGGGTTGTGTGTCGGTACGGCGCGGTGCCGTGTGGCTCCCTCCGCGCCCACCGCGCCGGCCCTCGGGCCCCACTCGCCCTTCCCAGGAGCCGCTGCACCAGAGGTGAGTC
This sequence comes from Leptonychotes weddellii, assembly GCF_054177405.1. Lineage (NCBI taxonomy): Eukaryota > Metazoa > Chordata > Mammalia > Carnivora > Phocidae > Leptonychotes > Leptonychotes weddellii. The sequence continues at coordinate 140,078,238 of NC_138369.1, read as the reverse complement.
ACGTCCCTGAAGTTTGTTTTCTTTTCACAAAAAGTTGTGTTTCTGTGTTGGGTTTGGGCGGGGGGGGGCGGGGGGGGGCGGCGGGAGGCGGTCGCAGGCCGGACTAAGCCGAGGGGGCGCCGACAGCAGAATCCTGTCCCGGCGCTCGGCCAGCGGACTCCCGCGGGGGCTGCGGCCGAGGCGGGCGCGCCGGGCGCGGGGACGGAGAAGTTGGAGCGAGGCGGGCCGCGGGGTGCCGGGGCAGCGGCCGCCGGAGAGCCGCGGCCGGGCCCGGGCCGCCGCATCTGCTTCCCTGCGGCGCAGACTAGCCGGTCGTTCCCGGAAGCTTGTCGGGTGGAAGCGGGGCCCGGACCGCCCCCGAAACTTGCCCGGCAGCTTGACACCGGTGCTCCGGCTGCGTGCGCCGGGCGCGGGGAGAAGCCCGCAGGGGGTCGGCGGATCCCGAAACCGCCCAGCACCCGTTGGCCTCTCCGGGGGAGGGGGCTTATCGTCCTGGCGTTTGAAAGGGAAAACACAGAAGTGAGGGACCGAACGGACCGGTAGCGAAACACCCCGCAGAAGAGCATCCCTGGCGGGGGGGGGGGGGGGCTTCAAGGGGCGAGGCTGAAGTGGGGTGTCCAGAGGTGTCTGTGGCGTTGGGGCAGCGGCAAGAGGGAGTGTGTGAGTGTTGGTTCGCGCGCGCAGCATCCTCCTGGAGTTGTGTTCTTAGGGTTTTTGTTTGTGTGACTGTGAGAGGTGGGGAAATGAACCCCTGGAACAGGTGGGAAGGGGCTGTAGAGAGGGGCAAGGAGCCCAGGCAGAATTTTCTGCTGGATTTCTGAAGGCCTTGCTTAACTTTCAGGGTGCCAAATGTTAATTAGCTCTTCCAGGTGATAGGAGATTTTTGAGGGGGAAGGGGCGGCGGACTCAGAGGACTTAAAGGAGCCCTGGGGATTTGTTTGGGGGATGGGGGTGGCAGTGGCAGGGTGACTTGAAGGGTTGTTGTGTTCTTCCAGAGATGTGGCAGTAGAGCTAAGAATACCCAAACCACACACCAGCAATCCTAAACAGGCACTTTATGGGTGTGGTGGCGTATTCTGCCGCTCCCCCACCCCTTCTTAGCAAGTTCAGAAGAGTTCGAAGAAGTTTTTGACTCAGAGTTACCTCTTTAAGTGGACTGAGTGAAAAGTATACTTGGGTTTCAAGCCTTTGTGCCACCTCCAAGTACCCTGTACCCGACTCACCTTTGTCACCTAGTTCTTTGTTGTTCAGAACTTTGCAAACATTGAACATTGAATAAATGTAATTTTCAAAATTCTTGAGTGTGCAAGTGTTTTTGATTTATTCCACAACTGGGCCCTACATGGCTCTGCTCTGTGATGGTTTTTTCATCCCTCTGATTACAGCCAATAAATCAATCTCCATTTCCTCCTGGTCAGTGTGGACAATATTATAACACAGTCTTGTTGGACTGAGGTGGGGGCTGGGGCCCCTATACATCTGGGTGACCTATTCTCTGAACTTCACTTAAGTGAATCTGAGGCAAGAGCTTGGCCGTTTTGAGGTGTGTAACAGGTTTCCCAGGAACGTTTCTGAGGTCTTATAAATGGCACTTTTTAATGGTCTCATAATTGAAACCCAGAAGGTTACCATGGTAATCCTGAAGCACCTTGGGGTCAGTGGGACAGAGGCAGGGTGGAAACAGCAGTGGAGTTATGATTTTCTTGCCAGATGAGTTTTAGTGTGAGTTTATGTAAGAGGTAAAAATGAAAGAAGTTAAGAATTGCCTCATTGTGCCACTTGGCTGACACTGCCCCCCCCCCCCTTTATTTCTCAGTTTGACTCTTCAGGAGCCTGGAGGCTGTCTATTCCTGTGAAATCTTGAGGATTGAGCTGTCAGGCACTGTCCCTTTCATCCTTTTTCAAGAGATCTGAGAGGAGTAACATTGTAAGAGACATTTCCTCAGGAGAAATTGCCCAAGACACAGACATTGGCTTTACTCTGGACAGATTGCTAGAAGCCATGGTGGTTGGTCCCTTGACTTACCACAGCTAGGAGTGGGGTACAGAGGACCCGCTTAGCTGTGGATTGGTTGGCCAACTTGTGATAAGAGGGTGTTCCTTTCCATCCTCCAAATGGATTTGGAGATTTTCCTTTCTTTGAAGTGCTCTTTCAAGTGTTTGGGCTCCCAGCTCTCTTCTGCAACTTATCTATGATTTCCATTCCCTAAGAAGGAATAGGGGATTTTACTCCTTAAATAATTCAGTTGACTTCCCCAGGGACCCCCAGGGCTTAAGCAAGAAGAGCAAGAATTGAGCCTGGTCACAGTATGCCACAAGACCTTAGGGGGTCTGGATTCAGACTTCAGCAAAGTCACTGATGGGGTTAATGAATAAGGGGTTTTCTCTCTGTCTTTCAAACAAGTGGGAAGAAGCTGAAGAAGACCCATATGCTCCAGTTAATTGATGTCCAGTACTTTCTGGCCTCTTGAGTAAGGAAGTATTAACCTGGCACCAAAAGATATTATACATTTGGAGTCTGCTCTCTGGGGAAATAAGAGAAAGAGGAAGGGAGTGGAAATTGGGGAAGCAGAGGAAATAAAGTGATTTGTTACATTAAAAAAATCTCTTTACCTTATCATTTAGAACTTCTTGTCATATCCATACTTCAATTTAGCAAACATTTCTAGTACATCAGACCCTGGACTGGGAGCTTTCTTGCCCCAGGAGAAGAAGCTTTCTTAGTTAAAGGATGGTTTTCCAAACTAAACCCTCCCCCCCCCCAATTTTTATTTATTGCACAAGCATCTACTAATAATTAAAAAATGTTCTTTTAAATGACCCGCATTCCCATAGTATAACACAACTTGGTTTTGTTCCTCCATGCGCATACATACTTTTCACAGTTGTGATAAAAGTATAGACATTTTTGTAGTCAACAGTGAAGCATCTAGAGATTTTTGTCCAAAGACTCACAGGGAACAGATGTGTCCAACCTACTTCACTATTGGTGGGAACAACCTAAGTCCTAAGAGTGCTCCCACATGGAGCCTTCACATGTCATATGTTCATCATTCATGAGACCGAATCAAATATTTGGGGCCTGTTGGGGGGCGGGGGGAGAGTGGAATGGAAGTGGGTGTTTTTAATCTAGAAATCCATGTCTACAAAAAGCCTCCCTAAATAGGGTTTTTGCCTCCTTGGAGCCCTCAGGGTTGGTATGGGTAGGGAAGGGGAGGAGGAAGGTGAGAAGTCAGGTTTAGAGGCTCCATCTCCAGTGGCACTGCGGTGGGGTTTAGGGAACTTGGGTTGAAGCCCTGGCTCTTCTGAGGACTCCATTCACACTGACTCAAACCACTGAACTAATTCATCGATGCTTGCTTGCATCTCCACCGCCACTGTGTTCACCATCCTCTCCAAGCTTGCCCCATCGTTCCCTTTGCTTTTCTTCTTCTTCCATCTATACCATCTTTTCCATGCCTGCTGCCACCGTGCTTCTTCACACCCTTGACAATTGTTGCCGACGCATGGCTAGACTTCCCACTGGCTACCTGTCATCACCCCACCCATCCTCCATCAGTCCCATAAACAAGTCACCACCCAACTTGAAACAGTCTAAGTTTACAACCCAAATTTCTTAGCCCTCTCACATGTGGCTCTGTCCCACCTCATGATACTATTCCTGCAGTCGGAGCCTTCTGCTCCAGCCTGAACCTGTCTAGTAGCAGACCCTTGATTTTTGCTGGGCTCATTCCTTGCTTGCTGCCTTAACACCCCAAACCCCTTTCCTATAAGCCTACCTTACTTTGTATGAGACCCACTAATAATGTGTTCCTGAGAGATACTTGAATATTGATGAAAATGGGCTGCTGGTTGCAAAGGTAATGGTTTTATTAAGATCAGACTTTTTTCAATGTAATCATTGTCCTTAATCCCTGGTTCATTTCATTTCTACAGGGGACCAGGTAACTGAAGATTTAAGGAAGCCTAGGATCTTAGAAAAACTGCTTTTTCTGTTTTCTTATTTATAAAATGGATTAATAAGGAATTACTATGGTTTATAGCAATGCACCTTATAAAAAGCCAGTACTTTGGAACTGTTTGTTTTGTTGTTCAAAAGATAAGACACTTCTCTTTTTCCCCAGTCCCAGCACAAACTTCCTGGAACCCATGACCCATGAAGTCTTGTCAGCACTTACACCATCTGAGGGTAGCAGCAATGAAGTAGAAGAAGCAGGTGAGGTTTTCTGCCCACAGTCTAATACCTCTGGCCTATTGGGTCAGTCATTTTTTTTTTCATGTTTTTGTGTTGCCTCTTGAGGACAGAGTGTTTCTCATCCTTTGGCATTAGAAGGGTCTGGCTCTGAGTGGCATCTGGACCAGACAGATTGGTTCTAGTTCAGTTCAGACACTCTTTTAGTCAGAGCTGGTGGTGACCTCTTTCCCTTGGGCTGGCTGTTTGAACCCTCCTTTCCTTCAAGAAAATCTGTTCAACATGTTGGATACAAACCATTTACTATGGGATTTGGAGTCTGAGGCTGCTGTAGAGAAGTCCTACTTAGGTTTGGGTGAGGAAAGCCCTGTGTTTATGTCTCTGTCAGTGGTATTACGGCGAATGCCTTGTGATCTGCTATACTGGGCAGTGTTTATCTCACAAAACCCAGAGGGATTCTGTGTCATCCCAACTTTTGAAATAAAGTTGGGAAATAATTTCTCCTTTCCTAATGGTGAATTTGGCCTTATCTTCAAAGAAGGTCTTTGATGTTTGGGACAGGATTATTGGGCAGTAAGAGAAAATCATAGGAGACAGATCAGAGCCAGTAATACAGTCAGCCTCATTTGGTTGCCAGAGAAAATGTTGAGGAAAGTCTCAACTAGTTCTCCTGGTAAGTAACAGGAAAGTACATAACATGGCCTGGGTAAGTAGGGTTGAATAAAAAAAAACAACTCAAAAGGAGCTGAGCAGCAGAAAGTATGGCAAAGGAGTGTTTATTCTTCTCTAAAATGAGTTTGGACAGCATTGGACAAGATGAGGGTGATGATGTATGTGTAGGCTGGAGCCTTCATCCTTTCGACAAACTTTTATTGGGCACTTGCTGTATGCCTGAGATCAATACCAGAGCCCACACCATCCAGAATTGCATTACTGAAGGGAAGGGAACACTGCAATACAAACTGTAGTGTTCAAGTACTTGGACAGGGTCAATCAAGAAAGGCTTCTTGAGGGAGGAGAGTCAGTATCTCAGACTAAGTCTTAAAGCATAGGTGGGACTGGCAGGGCTGAACTGTTCTTTGACTTCTGCCTGTACGTGTTCATGACTTTCTCCCTGAAAATTTACTTTTCTTCAGCAGATGATAGGTTCAAGTATTCTTGGAACAGGAGATTGCAAGTTCAGAGTACTTTTGTTAATTTTAGGAAAGTTAAAAACTGGAAGTTCTGCATTGAATACAGAATCTCAGAAATTTGAGTCTTAGACAGGATTCTAAAACTAGTTACTGAATAGCTGTCAGTGGGGTCCAGGGGTGGGGAGGAGAAATGTGTGATTTTTTTCTTCTTTCTCATCCATGTCAGATTTCAGCTGAGAATTTTAGAAACAACATGCCTGAATTCAGCTTTTTACCTTTCAGTTTCATTTGCCCTTTGTTCTCCATGTGCATCAGGTTTGCTAACTCTGAAATCCTTTCCAGAGTAGCCAATGAGGGGACATTTATTTTAGGGACAAATAAAAGTCGCTGGGCTCTCCACTTGCCCAGGAACCTCCTTGGCTGCTGAGAGGTAACTATCACACAGGATGGGAGCTATAGGTAAGAGGAAGAGGGCCTGCGGAGCTGGCTGACTTTGGAGGCCCCCCCCACCAAGCAGGGCTGGAATTGGACTCTGGAATAGAGCGTTCCCCTACCTCCCCTGGCCCTGCCAATATTTTTCCAGAGTAGTCCCAGCCAGGTGCCTTTACTAGTCTGAGTTTACCTAACATTACAATCACAGCAAGTTTATTAGGTATGGGTCACAGTTAATTGGAGAGGAAAATTGGGGGGTTCTGGCTTTATTACTTTTCTATGAAAGCAGAGGCTGCTCTTAATTATTTCACAGATCATCCCTGACACTTGACTCTCTTTCTGCCCTTAATGACTATCATCCCACAGTGGTGTTATGCTAGCTCTTCCTTTTTATGTACCTGTGTCCACGTGAGGGGGATTTCATAATGCAGTCAGTCAGCACAGTGAGTCCACAGAAAGCAATGGAAATTCATGGCTGTTTACCTCTGTCATTATGAATGGGAGTTTTGTAGTGAACAAGTTACATAAAAATCTACTGTGTTATAGCCAAGAGTTAGATTCTAATGACTCTTCCAAGGTACAGGCCTTCCAAGCACTCACCTGCCACCCTTCCTTGACACCACTCAGGGTCTGCCATCGTGAAGGCTGTGTCTGCTCCAGGTGAAAGCCCCACGGTCAGGTGCTTTTCATTCTCTAGCCTTGTGTTGCAGGGATGGAGGCTGGGTGGTTAGGCCCGGCTCTTGCCTGTCTGGACTGTGGCAGCTTGCCAGCAAGTTTCACTGGGTGGTCTTTGACAATGGGAGAGAGGAGGGGTGGGGGAGCTCAGCTCTCCTGCCCAAAGGGGAACAAGAAGGTTGGCAGCCAATCCCCTGTCACTGAAACACCACAAAGGTCTTGAGCCCTGGTGAAAAAAAAAAAAAATGGAAAGGTTGCTGAGGGTGGTATTGTGAAGGCGTTCATTTTTGTTCCCCCGATTTTATAGACAGAGCCTTGTGTTTATGTGGCGAGGCTCCCTCAAGAGTGTAAGCACACAGGAGGGGCAGGTACTCTTCATCATGGGAGGGGAGAATTACTATTCTCACCCCATCACTCAGGGAATCAGCTGTGGACCTGGAGGGCAGGCTGAGGTCCAGAAAACCCGGTGCCAACGAGGCAGCGCCCCCTGCCTCTTCTGTCCTTCTGGTGATGTGCAGAATGATAGCTGCCATTTAATGAGCACCGACTGTGTGCTGGGTCCTGTGCTAAAGCCTACAGGTATTACCCTGCACCCCCCACGTGCCCCTCCATAGTCCTGTGGAGACGGGCAGTATGATCCTGTTCTGCAGATAAGGGGCCAAAGCTTAAAGAATTGTAGTGACTTGTCCTGCCCTCACAGCTGGTAAGTGGCAGAGCCAAGATTTCATCGAAAGACTGCTGACTCCAAAACTCAGGCTTTGCAGGAAGAAAATACCCAGACAATCCCTCCCACTAAGAAGAGTCCTCTTGGCTTGGGTGGGGGAAGTGGCGGGGAGGACTGTTTCTTTTGCAACTAACAAGTGTACGGGGCCGGTGGGGGCCTTGATGAGACTTGCCTTAAGAGACACGAGCTCACAACTGGGACCACAGCTGGAAGGCTTTGGCCGGCGCAGCAGCCGCACAGGGAAGCCAGGCTGTGTGCTGACTGACTGTGCTGACTGACTGCATTATGACACAGCGTGTGTCAGGCTTTGTAGACAGTTCTGAAAGCCGCCTCCTCCTGGGTCTCATCTCAGAACATGTCTCCTGCCTCTCCCATCTCCGGCACCCCCCTCCCCACCCCCGGACATCATCTGAATTGGCTGGCTGAGTCTCTGCATCCACTGTAGATGCCGGCTGAATCCACTTGCTCCTCAGGTTTCTGCAAGTCTGATCAAGCAGGTCCTCTGTGCCCTCAGTGGGGAGAGGGGGAGAAGGTGCTTGGCCCAGCAGATACTTTTCCTGGTCAGGAGAAGTGGCAGCTTGCACAGAAAAATAGCCTGGGGAAGGAGGTAAGAGCTTTGACAGACAGGTAACTGCCAGGAGATGGTACTTCGCAGGCAGATACTCACAGGACAGCCCGCAGGAAGAATTCTACAGGCAGTTACCTGCAGGAGAGCTCAACAGACCTCTCCCTCCTGGCTGAGGGCAGTGGTGGAGGCTTGGCTGTGGAGGACTCAGAGCTGCCCTTAGTTCCGTGTCTTTCTGTGGCAAACGTGGACAGCCTGAAGCCAGGGGGTTCTGCTTTGCAGCGAGGAACAACACAGGACACTTGGGCTTAAGAAACAATTATGTGACCAACTAGTTGGGTAACTGAGAGGAGTCACAGAAACTCTCTGGGCCTTTATTTCCCCCTCCCCACAAAGCTGCCTTTCAGAGCACTAGTAGGATGCAGAGAGCTAGCACAGGAGAACGCTTCTGATTTGGACTGTTTCTGCTCTCATCAGAAACCCAAGTCCTCTGGCATCTGTGCTCGCCCAGGATGAGTGAGGAGATAATAAGACCTGCTAGGGAACTGGCCAGAGGTCAGAGCGTGGCCATATGGGCTGCATCTGCTTCTGCAGTTGTGTCTCTGGTTTCTGAGGGCAGGGGCCTGGACTAGAGGCACTTCATCCTATTGCCAGAAACCCTTCCTGAGCTCCGGACAAGCTGTCTTTCTCCCTCTTGCAGGAAGAGGCAGTGGGGGTGTCTCCAGGTCTGGCGGGAGTTGGGGGAGGAAAAGATCTCATGGCGAGGGGATCCTGGTTAACATTCTTCCTGAGGGAGGGAAGAACAGAGGAGTGTGGGGGAGTGTCTGGAGCGACCCCTCTGAGAGGACAGAGTCTGGGGTGAATCTTACTAGAAAGTTGTTCAGGAGGAAACAGTATTTCGAGGGCCACTCGCAAGTTGGAGATTGTGTGGCATCCTGGTTAAGTGCGGGCTTTGGATCCAGAAAGGCCTGGATTTGCATCGTGGCCTTGCCAGTGCCTAGGTATATGACCCTGGGCTAGTTACCTGGACTCTGAAATCCCAATTTCTTAAGGTTGTTGTAAAGAGAAGCAAGAAATGGCATATAATGCATTTATGAAGCACATGGTGTGCATTCAGGAGAAGGCGGCTGTTGGGAGGAAAGGAAAGAGGAGTAGCGGGAAGTGAGGGTTACTGATGGATTGGACAGCTGGAAGGAGGAATAGGGGGAAGGCTGTGCCGATGGGACCCCCACTGCTCAAGGCTCTGCAGGGATAAAGGAGTGAGCAGATGGGGACAGAGAGGAGCCCACAGTGGGACAAAGCCCTGCCCAGTGCACCCTCAGGTGTCCTTAGACCTGGTCAGTAGGAAGAGAATTCCCACCCAGCCTCCTCCTCTGCTTCTTCCCAGTTCAGCATCTTCCATTCTGCCTGTGAGGCCGGAAACCTTGGCGTCAGGTTTGATTCTGTTCTTTCTCTCACACTCCACTTTAAATTGACAAATAATATTGGCTTTACCTTTAAAATACATCCAGAATCCTGTAATTTCTTACCACCCGGGTCTTCCACCGCTTCTTCCCCGGACTATGGGACTATTGCAGTAGCTTCCTCAGGGTTCTGCCTGCTTCCGCCCCCACTCTCCTGACCTCCCTGCCCTTAAGTCTGTCCACATTGAGAAGCCAGTTTCAGCTTCCAGCGGAGAAGCCAGAGGAGGTCACTTCTCTGCTCAGAACTCTCCAGGGGGTCCTGTTTAATTCAGAGAAAATTCTAAAGCCTTCAGTGCCCTCAGCCCCACCCCTTTCAGCTCTGCCTTCACCTCCCCCCTCCCCTTGGCCTCCTTGCTGCTCCTGCAACTCAGCTAGCTGAGTGACTTCTTTGCCTTCCTTAACTAACCTGAACCTAGCTGCCCTTTATTAATTCGTCATTCTCTCTCCCTTCAGCCTAATTTATTTTCCCTCGGTTATCACCTGCTGACAGGTATCCATTTGTCCATTTGCTTGCTGCCTGCTTCTCCTCCAGAATGAAAGATCCATGAGACCAGGGACTTTTTTTTTTCTCACTGTCTTTCCTGTGCCTCGATTAGAATCTAATATGTAACTGGTGTTCATTTTTACCCCCACTAGTCTGCAGGGCTTTTCTGAATTTCAAAAGAGGTGTGATATGAGTTTCCAACAAAATCAAATAATTACATATGGATTTATAGAAGAAAAATGTGTTCTGGGTATATGTATATGGGAGTACGTGGGAGAGCGGTGCAGAGAATTCTAATAATATTCGAGCGTCTGGTTCAGAAATGCCAGGGAGCTGTGTCCTAGGCCACGACAGACTAGCCCAGTTCTTCCTTCTTCCTCAAGGTGACTGACTCAGGATGGTCCATGGGTGTGCCCGCTGTCCCACCTATAAGGGCGGCATAAGAGCGGATGCCTGCTCCGGCCCGCCCTTGTCACTCATGTCAGAGGGATTTATGGAGCGTGTACTTTATGCCCAGCACTTGCTAAGCCTGGCTAGGCACCTTCTCTCATTCCACCGAGTCCCACAGTCTAGTTGTTCACCTGGGATTGCCTCAGTGTGCCTCAACTATCCATTTTGCTGCTCCCTTCGGGTATCACAGTGACCTGAGTTGAATTGGAGCTCTGTTGAATCGAGTTTGGAACCACAAGCCGGGGACATGAGGAACGTGATGCATTCGAGAATAGTTCAGTTCCCCCCACACATGAGGGCTGGGGGGAGGGGGGGTGTCAGGCCCCATGCTAGGCACGCAGGCCACAGAGATGGTCTCTGCTGCTGGAGAGCTGACAGCTGTGTACAAGGGATAGCATGATTGGATGTGTGCCCAGAGGGGGACAGATCTGACTTCAAATTGCCTCTCAGTCACTTCTGACTTGCTTCTAGATTTAGAAGCCGAGGAAGAATAAAAATAGGGCCAAATATCCCAGGAGGTCTTGTGCTGACAACAAATGTGCCTGAGAAATTATACTACCAAGATCCCAGACCCAACATCTACAGCATCTCAGGAAGCTGAAGGCCTGAGCTTCCTCCTTCAGTTTTTTTTTTTTTTTTCACTCTTAAAAATGAACAGCTTTTTTTTCTTGCAATTTTCAGTTAACAGAAAAAAATTAAGTAAAAAATACAGAGTTGCCACATACCCCTGACCCCAGGCCTGTTCTACCCTAGTATTCAGATGTTGGTGCAGTACATTTGTTACAGTTGTATAGTTGATAAGCCAATATAGATACGTTGTTATTAACTAAAGCACGTGGTTTACATTGACTATCTGTATTATACACTCTATGGGTTTTGACAAATGCATAATAACAACTATTCGCCATTGCAGTACCATACAGAATAATAGCTTCACTGCCTTAAAATTCCCTATGCTCCACTTACTAGGCCCGCTCTCTTTCCGTCCCCCAATCCCTGGCAACCAGCACTCTTTATTACTGTCTTCATAGTTTTGTCTTTGCCAGACTGTCCTATAGTTGGAACCACACAGTATATAGTGTTTCCAGGTTGGCTTCTTTTACTTGGCAGTCTCCTCCGGTTTTAAACACGGCCTTCTGTCCCCATCGCCTCCCCCTCCCCCACATGCACACGTCCATCTGGAATAAAAGCCCTGTGCTGAGACCCACTTGACCAGAGCCCGCGAGTCCCATTCCTTCATCGTCTCCCAGTGAACATGCCTGGCCCCGGTGCTACCGGAGTTTAGCCCAGGCTGGTGAACTGTCAGGAGCTGCCTGTGTTTTGGTTCCACATCTGGAGGTATCAGCTGTGCAGACCTTCCCATCCCATTCCTAAACAGAGACAGGAGGAGCACATGGGGCTGTTTGTCTTCCTCCTCAGTAGTTTGTTTTACTTGCTTTGGAGCCGGAGGAGGAGGGTGGGGAAGTGAGCTTCCCCCAGGCAGGCAGCACTCCTTCACACCCACATCCACTGGCCAGCCACATGTCCCCCAGCCTCTGTAGTCACTGCTGTCAGCCCTGTCCAGGTCCCGGTGGCGTCTGCGCTGAGCCTGGAGAGAGCACTGAGGCCTGTTTTGTGGTCATTTGGGAGGAAGACCAATAGGGAACAGAAAGACTGAGAACATTTTCCCTGCCCAGAAGGGCTTCTTTCCTCAGTCAGCCTTGTGAGCCAGGATTCCTTGGGAGCTGGAGGCAGGCACCTCAGTATCCAGTGCACTCACCAGTCACTCCAAACAGGGAGGCCCTCTGGGGGAGTAAGTGCCATGATGATGGATGTTCTAAGGGAAGTGGGAGGAGGGAGCTCCTCAGACCTAGGCCCCAGCTAGGGGAAGGAAAGTGCATGTGAATGGGTCCTGTGGGTCATTCGCTTGAATGAGGCTCAGAAGTTCCAGGGGCTGAGGAAAGGGGGTGTGCAAGGTGCAGAGAGTTACAGTCCTGGGGAACAGGGACTGAAATTTAGACCCCAGGTTCCATTGCTTCCTGTTTGGAATAAACACAGAGCTCAGGCCAGCTGGTACCTTTGCACTCTGAAGGACGCCAGCCAGGTGTGTCGGAGTTCAGTGTGAAGGAGGACGAAGACTCTTTGGCCCCCTTGGAAAGTCAGCTTTTGGACGATGGAAACTCTATGCTGATGGTCCAAGTCCATACCACCTTCTCCTCCGGTTTTTCTTCTTCATCCAGTCCACCATCCAAGCTGTATCCTGATCAGTGACTCACTAAAGGGCCCCAGGTCACCATACATTGGCTCTGCCTAGTTGTCCCCAGTGCAAGTGGAGACAAATAGTACTTGTCCCAGGTTTGCCACTAAAATTGTGAGCACTATTGCAATGGAGTGTTTAAAGTTCTTCAAGCTCTCTATGGGCAGGTTGTCCTTGACTTTGTGGTTAGTTATGGAATCAGGGTGTAGCCTCCTCGCCCCTTGTCTTCCTGAGTCTAATTTTAGAGCCTAGGAGGCTGTGGCAGTAATTACTGACACTCAACACAGGGGAAGCCTTGGCCCTTGCCTCGGTTTGCCCAAAGAAGCAGACAACAGAAAACTGCTGAGCTGTGTGAGTGTGGGCCCCATGTTCCTTACCAAATCCAGCCTTTACCCCTGTCTCCCTCCTAACATTCCATGCCCACAGGAGATACAGTGAGAGTCCTGAGAGAGAATCCCAGGCCAGCTCCTGTAGGTACATGCCAGGTAGTGTGTGCCTAGGAGCAGGGGCACTTTTCCCGAACCGAGAGATAAATACATGATCTGACAAAGCATTTGGGCTTGGTTTTTTTTCTCCTGATTGGTGTGTGGAAGAAATCTCAGGAAGGCTGATTTTATAAATAGCCTTTATATTTACTAAAATATAAATTTATAAATGTAACACATTTTTTAAAAAATCACCTTTAGCATAGAGAATGGCATTCTGTGGGGATCATGCCAGGACCTCCCAAGATGTGGTTGCCTGTTAGTATGGGATGCTCAGGGAGGCACAGCACAGGCCTTGTTCGATTTGGGGAGCTTCAGCAAGTGTTGGTAGAAGGAAGTCTCTGGTGCAGTCTGGGTCTTCTCTAGTACTTTCCAGAACAATATGCAGAAATCAGGGCAGGGTCCCAATTCCACCCACTGCCACTCTACTCCCCTCTTTAGAAAAAGCCAGCCTCCATGGTAGCAGAACAAGGAAGCTCCTTATTAACTAAGGTCTATCTGCTTTCAAAGTCAGAAAGTAAAGAGGAAGAGCATACCCAATTAAGATGGACTCCTAGGCGGGCAGAACTAATTTTCCCCACACGGGAAATTAACAAAAATGCCAGTACCTTGGTCTGCATGGGGGGAAAAGCAGAGAGACCTGTTTCTTTGCATCTCAGCCAAGATGGGGTGTGT
>NC_138369.1:140055247-140064224 GCF_054177405.1 Leptonychotes weddellii | reverse complement strand
AGCCTGGTGATGGGTATTAAGGAGGGCACGTACTGAATGGAGCATGGAGTGTTATACGCAAACAATGAATCATGGATCACTACATCAAAAACTAATGATGTAATGTATGGTGACTAATATAACATAATAAAATTTAAAAAAAATAAAATTAAAAAAAAGAATAGTATCATGAACCCCATTTACCCATCACCCAGATTCAACAGTTATCAGGACAAAGGGTTTTTTGTTTTGTTTTTTAATATTGGTTTGTTTTCGTTAGTATCTGTGTGCCAGATGGGACAAGGATGGATGCCACAAGGTTGCTCTTTCCAAAAGACGTGTGTGATCCAGTCTCCCCGCCCTCCTCACAGCGGCATAGAGACGAAAGAACACCAGCCTGGGGCACTCGAGTTTGATTCCCAGTTGTTCCATGGTGCTCTGAGATGTTTCTGTGTTACTCCCTACCCGATGCTGAGCTCTTAGAGAAAGCCTGAACTCTGTCTTTGGATTCTGAAGACCTGGTATTAAATGCGTGTTCAATAAGCATTGATTGACTTGTAAGGCAAGTGATTGCATGAGACAGGGTGGGTTCCATCTGGATAGGTGCAAGTCATATGAGTGCTTAGTTCACCATTGGGGGAGCAGTTCACCCAAAGTGGGCAGATGGTGGGATTCATAGTTGGGTAGGGGGTGATTATCTGAACCCTGGGGGACCCTGAATGTGTAAAGGGTTGGCCTTCATCATTCTAGAGTGAAGGGGCTCCTGCTTTTGCCTAGAAAGAGGGAAAGAAGATTGTAGCAGCACGAGAGAACAGGAGAGAGCGGGACTGGGGCTGCTCTCCGCCTGGCCCCCAGAATCTGGAGCCTGCAGGCTGTGGGTGTGGCAGAGCAGGCTCTGAGAATGAGGCTCCAGCCCCAGACCCATTCCTCTGGGTGGCCACAGACAGCCCACAGGCCGCCTGCACCACCAGGCCTGCGTGTCATTCCAAGTGCTATTTTATTCACTGTGGCGTTGGCAGGGAACAGGGCTCCTTCGAGTGTGGGGGAGGGGGTCCACTTCCAGCCCTTGCAGTGCTGGGCAGCTCCGCTGCTCTGTGCCCCTCTGGGCAGGGCTGGGGACGTTAAAGGAGATGAAATGGGGTGTCGAGGGGCATGAGGGCAGATGCTGCAAACACTTCCCCCTCAGCTCCGACCCTGGGTGTAGCCAGCAGGGGCCTCAGGCAGGGTAGGCCAAGGCCCGCGACAGACCCCGGCCAAAGCCTCCATGCCCTGCCTTTCATCACTGACCTGCCCCGCCCCCTCCCTGCCTGGTCTTTTTCAGTTTAAACTTCCAGCCCTGTCCTCCCCTCCCATACACGCATGATGTGTGTGTTAGTGTTTTAATTTTTATTCTTGGCAGAAGTTAAGACACAAAATGGATTTGGAAGGAGATGAAACCAGTCTGGGTATATGTTGGGCAGCAGCAGCTTCATTCCTGGAGTGGGCGGGCCGTGGAGGGGGAGGGGTGGGGTGGGGACCAAGTCTCTAAGGCGAGGGTGGGAGCTGTCTCCTCCCCTGCTAGGGACCAAACTGAAAAAGGACCTCTCTGGGGAAGGCCTGAAGCCAGAGGCTAAGCCGTTAACCCTTTGGGACATCGAAAAGACAGTTCCAGTGGAACCAAAGCCCTCTGGTCCAGTATGGTTTTAAGTGGCTGTGGTGGGAGCCTGGCTGGTCAGCACCTGTTCCACTCCCTGGTGGCCTGTGAGCCCCTGGAGACTGTTTTGCCTTTGTTAAGGGACTTGTTGCTGCCATTTCAGGTTTTGATGTGCAAGCACGAAAATGTGCAAGTCTTCTGCTCGCAGGCCCCAGAAGTAGTGGTGATGGCCCCAGTCTGGCAAGGGTTACTGTGGCCCGAGGACCAGTTTGAACCTCCTTTTCTATGGTGGAGGCCATCTTGGCCCCCAAAGTAGGCGCTCTTTGCAATGCTGGCCTCCCCTTGGGTTTTTATTTCTCTGTGAAGAGGAGAAAACTAGGAATCTGAAAGTCCAGAAAATATTTGAGGAAATGTGAGAGAAGCTTTAAGAAAATGTTTTATTCTTTAAAATGTATTAAGATACTCAGTTTTTGGAATTGAAAAAAAAAGTTTTAGCTTTAAAAATTACACGAATTTCCTTAAAATAATTTAGTAGAGAACATTTTTATACAAAATTCTCCATTTCAGCCATGGCATCCAGTGTAACCGAGGCACTTCTGATAGACATTCTGAATCAAAATGGCCCCCAAATCCATGGCAGGGACACCCAGTGGTTCCCAACCTTGGCTGTATGTTACAGTTTCCAGGGAAGAGTTGTGAAATACTGCTGCCTTGGCCCCATCTCCAGAGCGGGGCTTATATTTGTCTGAGGAGCTGCCCAGGGATTGGGGTGTCTTGGTGTCCCCAGATGATTCTTCGGGGCAGCCGGAGTTGGCAATCTTCGGTCTAATGCTTGTGTAAGCACAGAAGGAAGATGAGAGAGGCCAGATTTAGAAGTGGAAGAATTTTATTGTCTCTCACTACATGCTGGTGCATATAACTTGGATCCAGACTCAAACCACTGCTGCCAACTTTTGGATGGGATTTGGGCACTCAGACCTCAGGACTGACTCTGAGTGCGGTTGGGGACAGCACATCTTTAGGAGTTGAATGCAGAGTGCACTGTGGAATCTGCCAAACCAATCCCTCCCAAAACATAGTAGCCAGTGCATGACTCCAACTCAGACTGACTTTGGTTTTTTCAGCCTTTCTCAGTTCCTTCTTTGGAAAACAGCTCATTGTGTATCTGCTTGAAATGACCAAGGACATCAAGACCAACAGTCGGGAAGCAGAAAAGCCGTGGCTTTGAAGTCTTTACTTGAGCAAAATGCTTAATCTCTCTGAGCCTCAATTGCTGCATCTGTAAAATGGGGATGACAATACCACCTACTTCATAGAGTTGCTTAGAGGTTAGACAAGATAATGCATGTACGTTGTCTCACACATAGTAACTCAACGGTCAAGTACTTTCCTTTGATTTATACCAAGATTGATTATTTCTTCTAATTCTAAAGATCTGCCTTAATCCCATATCTCAACAAAACCTGGTATGTTATATTTATTAAATCTCGATGACTTTTAATTACATTTACAAATCAGTTAAATTAAGAAATTTGTAATTTAGGGGGAAAAAAGACTCTTTAGATGTTAATATGCCCAGCATGATAATTTCAGCAAACTGACTTCTTGATGGATACTTTATACAATTTACTAAACAAAGTAATTTCAGATTTGTAAAGGTTAACAGAATATTAAATGTGTTTACATTTTTTTCCATAATACTTGTCCATATAGTATGGAAGCAGCAGATCCTGGAATTAGAGGAGGTGTTCCTTATAAGCCAAAGTTGTTGAATGTTAGAGAATAGACACAGATATCTCTTCAGATATGATAATGGGGCAAAGAGCAGTCTTTTTATGGCCCAACGGGTTGTTGGGAAATGAAGTCCTCAGGCCTATGGGAAGATAAAATAGCAGTGATGACATACTATTTGACATACTAGCCTTTTTTTTTTTTCCAAATTTGTGTTTTTAATTACAAAAGTGATAACTACATAGCTAACCACTTTGAATATTTCTGAAGTATTTAATGTAAAAAGTACAAATCCCCTAATCTTCAGAGATAAATGATGTTAACATTTAAGTGTCTTATGGCCTCTGAATAGCTATATGCCACATATCATATGCAATTTTTTAAATTACAAAAATGGAATCATGCTGTTTTACAAGTTGCTTTTGGGATATTCTCCAGGAACCTCTTAGGCCAACATTTCCCACAGTGTATTTGATGAAATTCTCCTCACTAATGGTACTCTGAGAAAAAAGAGTAGTGTGGTCACATAAGTCCAGGCCTGTGGTTTCGTAAGTCCAGGCCTGTGGTTAAGTAAGTTCAGACTTCAGTGCATACTCTATCCTCCTCTTGGTGATTCACGGTGCCTAACAGCATATTAAAGGCTCTGAAAAGGCCTGCAGTAAAGGAACCTAATTAGTTTTTCTTAACATAGCATTTCCCTAAATTATTTTTGCCATCACATTTTTACAGCCAGTAGATTTTTAGAAGTGCCGTTTTAGGCATTCCTCACTAACCTCTCCTCCACCTATTTCCCTCTGCCATCTGTGGTGTACTCTTGTGGGGGTAGGCAGGAAGCAAAGAGCTCATCCCTTCACTTAACCAGCAAAGACTTCTCGTGCCCCTCCTGTGTGCCGAGCACTGCGATCACTGCCGGGGATATGAGAAGGAGCAAGCTAGCAGGCTCTCTGCCCTCGGAGACGTTGGGTTTCCCTCCCGCGCTGCGATGGTGTTCGTCATACCAGGATGGCTTGCACCTGGGAATGGCAGCGCTTCAGCAGGGGATCCTCTCTGCAGCTGTTGGAGGCCACGAACAGCAGGCTAGCGTTATCCCCAGCCCCGCTGTTCCTGACCCTTCACGACGCTCCTCCAATTCCGCACGCTTTGCTCCTGCTATAAATAGTGGTGCCTGACCCAGCTGGCGAGCCTCCGTGTGTTTGTTTTCTCTGCGTGTGCCAGGCCTGCACCGGGGCCACTGTGCTTTACAAGTTGGGGAGAACTGACGGGAGATGGGGTCGGGGGCTTCCAGCAGAAGGCAGGGACTGACAGACAGATGGGCTGGAGCATGCTTCAAGTCTCCAAATTGGTATTTATTTTAAGTTTTAGGCGGTTTAAAAAAGCTTTGTAATCGTGAAAGAGTGGGGGTGGGCTGCAGACTAAATGTGTATATTTGGGGGTCAGGGAGGTGAAGAAAGTGGGTTTGTATGAGGTCAGATGGGAAAGAAAGTAAACTGTCATGGTTCTAAAGCACACTCACCAGCTGGAGCTGACGATGTTTGCTGTGTGAGCAACACGTACGCACACACGTGTGTGGATGCGGGTCTGCCCTAGAGGTTGTGAATGCACATGCCCAGAGCGCGCAGATGGGGGTGTCTGGCGCCCGAGATACCAGCTCTTCTTAACCCTCTTGTTGAAATACTAGGGATAGATCTGCAACAATGATCAGACTAATGAAAGTATTCCTAAAAGTAACCCTAGGGGATTATTCAAATTTATTAAATTGCTGTCATGTATTGGGCAACTATTTTGTACCAGTCATTATGCTAGATGGTTTACTAATGTAATGTGTTTTTTCTTCAACATCCCTGTGTGCGATAGATTTTATTGTCCTACATCAAAGTGGTTCCTTCTAAGTTCAGAGTAAGGGTTTCTGGCTTACAGGAAGGTCTAGGAGAGACCTTGTTCGTGTCACAGTGCAGGCAGATGCCAGCCGAAGAGTGCTGGCTCCTGATCTCCTGTCTTGGCCCTGACTTCAGCAGTTTGGCCCCAAGGCTTAGCTTTTCATGTGAACGCTTCAGATTTTCTGCCAGCACGCATGAGCCTGTTAGGAGTGGTGTGTGTGTTGGTGTTTGGGGGTTGGGGCTGATTTTGCCCAGCATTTGCTTGAATCAGCCCTAGAACCACATAGACCGAGAAGCAGAAGCCTGATTGTCACTCATTCTGGGTCACAGAACCTGAGACCCGCTGCAAGTCCTGTGGTGGGTGTGGATATGGGCCTGATGCCATTGGTTGCTTAATCATCAGGAGGAAGGGGCACAGAAAATGATCGCAGGTGACAGCTCAGTTGGAGTTGGTGGTGATTGTCACCTAACAAAGTAAATCAAAGTCTTTTCAACCCCCAGAGCTTCCTAAATGCCCAGCTTCTAAGGAAAAGCTCCCTCCTTGACTAGATGACGACAGTTCTTTCTGATCTTTGCCATGACCTTTCACCTTTGTGTCTCAGGTTGTTATTGGGTCACTCAACAGGTATTTGCTGAATACCTAGAACTGTTTTAGATGCTGATGACACCCTTGTGAATATCTTCACCATTCCTGATCCCTGAAGCCTTTGGTCCAGTAGCCAAGCAGACCGAAAATAGTGTGTTGGTACTTGCCCAGGAGAAGTGCGAGACTCTCTAGGGCAACAAGAGCTGGGTTCCCAACCACTGCCTGACACACAGCGGGTGCCAGGGACATGCCTTGAACAGAAGAGCATTTGCTCGGGTGCTACTTCTCCTCACATTTTCTTCCCCACCTCCTCCTTGGCAAGCCCACCCCCACCCACCTCATGCTTGGATGCTACAACAGGAAGGACCTGTGTCCTCCCTGCCTTCTCCACTGAATAAGAACCACATCCTGGTGGGACATAGGAACAGGGATATCAGACACTCAAGCATCACCTTCCCCAATTCAAGCAAGCTCTGCTTTTGCAGCAAGAGCACCCTTGGCGGTTCATCGGAGCCAAACTCCAAGGACCAAATAGTCGGGCTTGGAAAAGATCTTGGAAGTAGGTCTTTACAGCTTAGCAAAGATTCGTTGAGTACCTACTATGTGTCCAGAAGAGAGACTTGTAAACAAGTTACGATACAGTGTGAGATGTGACAGTGACAAAGCTGAGGCTTAAGAGATCCTCACTGGCCTCCCTCTATTAGCTCTAAGCCTCTTTCTTACCTTAACTGATGTACTTTGAGTTCTGGTGCTATGCTGGGAATGAACATGGACCATAGAAAGGGGAACTCTTTTAGGACTCATGAAAGGGGCTACATTGGAGGACTGACCTTCTGTGCTGAGCAGGGCCTGAGAGAGAGAGCGAGAGAGAGAGCGTGTGTGTGTGTGCGCGTGCGTGTGCGCTCAAGTGTGTGACACATTTCTTTTGTCAGTCCCCTAATGCCTTTGTTAGTGGGTCTGGTTCCTTGCCTGTACTTAGAAAAGTCTGTGGCTTACCTTTGATCTTTGCCTGAGGCCATGATACATTTTAATTTTGGTATAATAGAAAGATGTTGTCCGAGCTGAAAGTTGACTAGGTTCCAAGTTGTTTAAGGATGGGAGGCTGCCTGTACCCTGTGTCAGTGTGTGGCACCTAGTGGGAACCCAGTGTGGGTTTGCTGACCTGACCTGCATTCTGCCCCAAGCCCGCCCCCAGGAACTGTACTTCTCATCATGAACTTGGGGTTGCCATCTATACTCCCTGCTCTTCTCAGCATGAACGCTAAGTAGAATGCCCTTGCTTGTCTTACTACGCTTCTGAGACAAATCCTGTTACCTTTCTGGAGGATTTGGGGAAGAAGCTATTTCTGCGGACTGAGCAGTGCTTGCTCTCTGGTGCACTCCTGGCATATTTCCTATTCTTCTCAGGCCTCCATTTCTTTCAGTGGATACTTTCAGATAGAATCGCGTCCCAGCCTTCCCCTGAGCCTGCTTAGGACAGGTAGTAAGGGTTGTGTTTACACACTGATCACTTAAACAGGATCATTTTTCCTTTGTCCTAGGAGATAGGACATTAAGCTGTTAAGATCTGCTTTAAGTGCTGTTCAGGCCCTAGGACAGGTTTGTTTATATACCCTGTTCGTGCTGTCTACCCATATTCTAATGAATTCCTTGTAGGTGGGCTCTTTTGTCAACTATGAGCACCAGAAGGTTTGGGAGTGGATGCTCCAGTTTCCTCTCCAGTCGCTATGTTACCATTTCACTTCATTGTTTACTTGTGTGGATACAGGCCTGGCCATAGGCTGTGATTAGAAACAGTTAGGTGGATAGGAGCAGGTGGCTTTGTTGTGGCTTTGTTCATTCACTGACAAGGTCAGAGGTGAGCTCCTTTCTGTGACTGGGCTGGGAGTGGGGGTCCGAGGAATCAGGGGAATGTTTTCCTCTCTGTAAACCCTTCTCCATAACTTCTGGTCCCAAATGACCTATTGTCTGATGGGGATCTTTTCCCCTTTCTCTCTGAACATGTAGAGACACTACGGAGAAATTATGATCATTATCGTCGTTATCATCATCAAGAGAGTGCAGAGAGAGGGCATAAACAGGGTGAGGGAGAGGTGGTGGGGAGAGGTTATTAGCTTAACTGATGTAAATGTTGAGTAGAGAATAAGAGGCTAGAAAGCAAGTCTTGGTGGAAACTTGGGAACACTGTAGCACTCTCTGTGGATCTCTTGTCCCACAGGGCTATTGTGAAGTTCTGTAAAATGCTGTATAGAATGTAGGTATTACTGCTTTTTTTCTTTTTATCAACAAAGAATATTTCTCGAACTTCTGAGGCATGTGTGTAGTACAGCAAATTTGCTTAATTTTTTACAGCATAGAAGGAACAAGCAAAGAGACGGTATCACATGTGTCTGGAGTTCTTAAAATACAACATCTTGAAGTCTTAAAGTACATTAATCTAAAAGCCCACTCAGTGGCAGAGCCACTGTATGAAATTAGACTTCCAGTGAATGGCTTCCATGACACCTGTCCCCCCAAATTATTGCATGATTGCTATGTGCCAGGCTGCTTTCACATGCAGTCTCATTAACTCTTTGTAGCAGCTCAGCAAAGGAGGTGTTATCATTTTCATTTTCACAGAGTGTAAATTGAGACTCTGAGATTAAGTAATTTATCCAAAGCTACATTCTACCAGGGGGTAGAAGTGACAGAGCTCATATCTAAACCCAAGGCTCATGGCTTTTTAGTACCTGATCCTGCTGGGTTTAAACGTTGTCACTTAGCAGAAAAGCAAGTCTATAATAAAAATTTGAGATGCCCCCTAAAATCCTCATGTGATAAAGCATCGAGAAGTGTTTGGATAACCTCTCTCTTCATCTGTAAAGTGGGGACAATAACACCCCCTGGGTTGTGAATATTAAAAGTGATCGGGGTACACAAAGCCCCCAGTACTGGGCTTGGCAAAGAGTAGGAGCTCAACTTATTTAGCTGCCTTTCCCACATCTCTGCTCTCCTCCCTCCTCCCCTCCTCCCCTCCTCCCCTCCTCCCCTCCTCCCCTCCTCCCTTCCTTTCCTCCTTCCTTCCTTCCCTCCTCCCTCCTCCCCCCTCCCCTCCTCCCCTCCCCCTCCTCCCTCCTCCCCTCCCCATGCTTTCTCTTCAGGCCCCAACCCATCCTTCTCTTTCTGACGCAA
>NC_138369.1:139980929-140055147 GCF_054177405.1 Leptonychotes weddellii | reverse complement strand
ATTAGATTCCTTGCCATTCCGTGGCTGCAGGAAGCCAGAAGTCTCAAGCTTAGTAGGCTGTTTGTTTTGGGAAGAGAGATAAGAAGGAAAACAAAGCAGGTCCTTGAATGAAGCCCCAAGCCATAGGAGCCTCTGCAGAGGCACTGACTTCTGTCCCACAACTTGGCACTCCCCTCCAGGGATGCCCACACTGATCTAAGGGCCATCTGATTTTGAAAAATAAAGGCCATGGTTCTAGTCCTTTGCCCCTAGAAAAACCCCCTGGTTCCACCACTGATAACTGTGTATCTTTCTCTGTGTATTCCTCCTATACGTCCAGGGCCAGATTAACAGTCCTTCTCAATCTCAAATTCCTAATCTGAACAAACCCTTCAGTTTGGCAAACATTGGCTGAACCCCTGTGATGTGCCAAGGCTTTTCTAGATGCTAGGGTTACCAAGATAAAGTGAACACAACCTTGCCTTCAGGAAGTTTATAGTCTGGGACCAGAGAATAGAGATCAGAGGCACGTCACAGACACACACGCGCGTCACAGATACACACATGATCAATTACATAAATTATTGTGAAAACGTTATAATAGATGTGCAAAGCGCTGTGGAAACTGGGATGAGGAATAGTCACTGGAGGCATTATACGGTGACACTTGAGGTAAGCTTTGAAGGGTAATTAAGAGTTCCTCTGGTTGAAGGGAGAAGGGGGAGATGGTTCTGGTAGAAGTGAGGGTGTGAAAATGCAGCTTGCCCTGATTTTAGGGCTTGTGAGAGGAAAACCTGGGAAAGGTTGACAGCAGCCCAGTTATAAAGGACCTGGAAGGTTGTGCGAAGGAGTTTGGACCTTATTTAATCATGCTCAGTTGGGGAGCTGTGGAAGGTGGGTCTGTTAGCTCCTTAGCTTATTTGTTTTTAACCAGCCTCAAAAGGGAAAAAAAATCACTCCTACTTCCTTCACATTTTCAAATCAGCTGCTTTTGTTTCCTGTTCCTTTCTAGGCCTCAGCCAACTGCTTACATGCTTTTTACAAAATGAGATCTAGGTTTTTTTTACTTAACCTCTTTTACATATTTTTCATGTTGCTACCTGATCTTTATAATTATCATTTTAATGGCTGCATAATAATCTATCAGTTATTATGCTATAATTTATTTAAAGCAGTAAAATGAAAAGAACCAAAAAGTTTTTAGAGTTAGAAGCTGTTCATATCCTGCTTGTGATTTACCATCTGTGTAATCTTGGACAAAATATTTAATCACTCTGAGCTTTAATTTCTTCATTTATAAAATGTGCTGATCATATACCTACCTACAGGGCCATTGTGAAGAGTATCTCAAATTAGGTGAATTATGAATTATGGCCTGGAGGAGGCACTTATTCAGTGGGGGGTGGTGGCTGCCCACTTATCATCTTTACTGATTGGTTGAGCTTGATTTTCTAGAAGGAAGGAAGGTGGCAATATGGAGGTGGATTAGATGGGGAGAGGAGAGCTCTAGACCTACAGAGGTCAGCAGTAGTTGCCCCTAGTCCGTGTGACTGTTGAGTGCCCCAAATGTGGTCAGTCTGAATTGGGATGTGTAGTAAACATAAAACACTAGGTTGAGAAGACTTAGTATGAAACAGAATATAAAACACCTTGTTAATAATTTTTGTATTAATTATACATTAACATTATATTATTTTGGATATATTGTGTTGAAAGATGTTAAAATTATTTTCACTTGATTTTAAAATGTGGCTACTAGAAAACTGTAAATGACATATGGGGCTTGCACAGAGTTCCTCTGGCTGCTTTGAGTCCCTATGACTGATCATATACAGGAAAGACAGGAGGAATAGTTACATTTGAATATGTGTTTGTATAAGCAGATCGTCAGTGGGTGTCCTCTGAGTGGCAAAATGAAAGGCAAGTATTTGTTCTAGACCAGAGAAGCTGTCCCCATTTTCCTTGAGTTGGCCATTCTGTTAACCATGTCATGCGCAGCAGCGGTGAGATTACTGGCCAAAGTGCTCATTGCACGGAAGCCTGGGAAGAGCGTGACTTCTCTGCTGAGCTCACAGAGCGCCTCAGGCCCGCCTGGCAGTGAAGCGCCAGGCGTCCCACTCGCTCTTTCGTGGAGCACTTCTCTGTCACACGTGCAGTATGCGGGGATCACACACCTGGGAAGAAGATCACATAGACAAAATGAAATTGGAGGGACAGGCTTCTTCTGTAGGGGGGATAGGTGCTCTGAGTCCTGTACAACCCTGCTCAGTTGTGTGTCTTCACCTTCTCTGGTTTAAAGTCCTCAGAGAAGAGGTGTTCTCGCCTTTATGGATGTAAATGGATTTGATGCTGAGGCTGGCTTCCGGGTAGCATTTCAGATAACCAAATGCTATTTAAGTTTTCCAGCCAGGAATTGAAATTGTACCTAGCTCTTAAAATATCCACTGTACCATTTCGTGTAGGGTTGTTGGGTAATAGAGCCTTAAAATCAAGATACAAGATAGAAGCAAAGATAATTTATAAGAACTTTTATATATTTTCCTACAGTTGGTCTCCCGTGGGTTGAGTTCAGGAAACCACAGATTTGTGATGCATCTTAATGGGGCAAGAGCAAGGCAAGTGGAAGATACAAAGTTTGGAGGCAAAAAGTAACCCACAACAAGCACCAGTATCTGCCGTGCTCTGAGAAGTTGTATCTGACTTAGCCTGCCTGACTTTGGCCTTGGTTGATGCAGATAGCGAAAAGGCCTGGTGACAGATCCTGGCATCACTGTGGCAGGGGCATTGCTGTACCTTTGCCAGGAACATTCTGCTTCTGCTGAAGTACTGTCACCCATCTGAACCCTGACTGTAGTTGTCAGTTGGACAGAGGGTTTCATGTTCTTGGTCAGCAATGGTAAAACTATAGGAGCATATATATGTTTCATTCATTTAGCAACCATTTACTGCTCTTTTTCTACATGCCAGACACCATGGGGTTAACGTTTTCCTGTGGGAGAGGACATGAAAGTTTTAATAGCTTTTTTTTTTTTTCTATCTGGATTTTAAATTTGTGACTTTTACAGTCACAGAACAAAAAACTTTGTTTCACAACTTATGAAACGGATTCTTTACTCTTTGAGGACTTCCTGTATCCTGGGTACCAATTTTATTTTTTCTGTGAAATTGGGAGAAATATACTCTTTTCCCCCTCCTACATGCTCTGCCCTCCTTTTAGGCCTTGGGGAAGAATCACCTCTGATCTCTGGGAGCCCCAAATCTCACTTCCAGCAGATATACTTATGACAAGGCTTCACCTGCTACACAGCCCACTCCCTCAACGCAGAGGGCCCCGTGTGCCCTGACTGGGCTGTGACAGACTGCAACTGTCACCTCCTCCTCAGTGCTGGCCAGCCAGAGGAGGAAACTGGCCCCTGTGTGGCAGGCCGGTGGGTCTTCTGCCCCTACAGAGATTTACGTTTGAAATGGTTTCATCCCATTGCACTACCTATGACTTTTCAAGGCAACTGTGAAGAGCTGGGAATTGGCCAAAGGCCTGACACCTCAGGGGGTTAGGTGTCACTGGCTATACCCCTCTCCCCACTTGGCTCCCCTGGAAGCCCCCACTTCTCACCTCTCCCCACCAACTGCAACCCCCACCCAGCACTGTCATTCCTAACCCCAAAGGCCAGCCTTTCTGCCAGCGCAGGCCTCTCCAGGTTAGAGCTCTCTTAGGGACCCTTTCCTTTTGAGAGGAAGAAAGAAAGAAAAAGGGAGGAAAACCAGAAAGAAAGAGGAAAGCAGAAGAATGAAACTGGACCGAAGGGGCAGTGGTGCCTTGAGCTATCTCACTGCATTACAATGAGTATGGACTCTATTAAGCTCCGTTCTGCCTGTTAGTGTTTCCCAGGGCAACACAGCCCCCATATGGCAAGCATGCAGCAGATTAGGGTAGGCCCCTGGGCCTCATTGAAGGCTGGGGGGGCTTGACTGGCAGTTGAACCCCCTCCTACCTCCCCCTACTCCTCACACTTGACACTGCCTGTGTTTATCTAAAGCAAGGAGGGGGGGTTGCATTTGGAAGGGTTTTTGTCCAGCTCTGAGAGAGGGGAGAGGAGGCTGGAGGCAGGGTGGGTTGAGGGAGGTTGAGGGAGGAAGGTGGGTGGAGGTGGGGTGGAAAGGGGATAGGCAAGGAGGGGAAGCCTCATAAATATTCAAGAGGAGTGGTGAATGGAGAGAGAGAAATAAAGCAGATGGAATTCGTGTTAAAGAACAGCACAATCACCCTGTTTTGAGCCCTCCAAAAACAAAAACAAAAAAAAAAAGAAAAGGGAATGGCTTTCTAGGAGTGTAGAAGCTGCGTTTATCCAATTAGCAGGGTTGTCAAATTGAATTTATATGGAATAGGGTGGGGGAATTGAGAAGGGAGTGTAGAAGAAAGGAAGTGGTTTTCCTTTTCTCTTAAGGTTTGTGGGTTTCCCCCCACCACTGCCCCTTATGGCTAGATTTTTAAATTTCCTTAAAGAGAAATTTAAGGAATGGGTATGTGTGACAGTTACCAAGGAATGGGTAAATGTGACTTCCTAGTAACTTTTTCCTCAAGTGGTAGAGGTGGGATAGAATTAGATCTGTCCAGTGGGCAAATCAAGAGACCACATCTTCCCTTTACTCAGAAGGCAGAGGTGGCTTCTCTGGGGATTCCTCCCTAGAACCAAGATGGTCCTTCTATCCCCTTCCATGGATAGTGAAGGGGTTCACCTACCTGAGTGGAAATAGGTTCTGTCCATGTTGGTTAGCAACTTGTTATAAATTTTGGGTTCAGTGAATGAGGAGCCCAGGTTGGGCAAATGCCACTTTGATTATTTATTTATTGCCTTCTCAAAAATCATCAGTGGGTCCCCTGTCTGTGGTGTTCATCTTCAGACTCTTTTCCATAGTCTTCCACAGCATGACCCAATCTCAGTTTCTTACCTTGCCTCTTTTCATTTTTCTGGAAGTCTCCAAAATAGGGTACAAGTTCCACAGGGGAAATAGAAGAAATTCCACTGGAGTACCAGAAGAAAATATTAGAGCTGCTCTTAAGGTTGATTTCTGTCTAAAAAAGGAATAGGAAAGAAATTCAGCTTTCCTGATATTTAATACAAGGGTTGACGGTGGTACCTTTAGTCTGTATATCACACGGTGATGGGTCACAACAGTAGCCAGAGATCTCCTCTGCATCATAGTGGAGCCCTCACTTGCTTATTCACTCCTCAGTTTTCCTGTTCTCTGTTAAGTGGGTTTACAGATTATATAATTTACTTTTGACTAAATTAATGCTCACAAAAGGACAAGTGGCTTAAAGAGATTGCTGCAAAGAAACTGGGGCTGAAGAGTATACAGCTAATCCAAGCACATGCTAACAGGAAAAAAACAGCAGAGCTGACCCTCTTCAAGCCATTTAAGAAAGTAAAAACAATGCTAATGGAATCCCATCTGATGAGAAGTCAACAAAATAATTAACATTCAACCAGACCGTTTGGAAGAAGTTATATCCATATCATTACTGATGCACCTAATCCTAAACAGGCTTTCTGTCTTAAAGTATTAGCTTTAATTACATTATAAAACAATCATGATTAACATGTTATTAAAACATGGTTTCACTTTACCTACTCTTTTTAAATTTTAGTTTGGCAGCCCATGCATTTAATTTATGAATAAATGTGAATGGGTTAGGGATATTTGCCCAGAATATTTTACTCCTAAGAAAGCAAGATCAGAAAAGTTTGGAGACCCACTGTTCAAGATAAACCTTCTGTAACAGCCAAACTGCTTGATGTACCAGCCTCCATTAGACCTTTCCCACCAGCCCTGCCCTCAGCTCTTTACTTATGCACATCCCAAGAGGCCTTCCAAACCCTTTATCCAGGAAACCTTTCCTGAAGACCCAATATTGAAGATGCTCCCCTTTGGAGCTAGGCCTTCTGAAACACACGTGACCTGTGTCACCAGGACTGGAGAGAAGAGAAACAGTTCTCTAGCTCTGGCTCTCTAGCTCTTAACAGCCTTTCCCTAGAAGTGACACATGACATGTTCGCTCACACTCGATTGGCCAGCACTAGTCACATGGCTCTAAGCCATCTGCACAGGATGTTGGGAAGCCAGGAGCTCGAGGAGATTTGCTGAACACTAGCTGACTTAACGTCCCAAGCTGTACGTTCCTCAGGACAGAATCCATCTTTTAATACAGCGACTTGCCTACTGTCTTCTATGGTAGATCACAGTAATATTTTTTCTACCTGATAGTAGTGAAATCACAATATCATTTTTTAATAGACATCCAGACAAAAATCTGATTAAAGAATAAGCTAGAGGGGTGCTTGGGTGGCTCAGTCGGTTAAGCAACTGCCTTCAGCTCAGGTCATGATCCCAGGGTCCTGGGATTGAGCCCTGAGTCGGGTTTCCTGTTCAATGGGGAACCTGCTTCTCCCTCTCCCTCTGCCCCTCTACCCTCCCCCCACCAACCACCGCTTGAGTGTTCTCTCTCTAGCTCTTGCTCTATCTCAAATAAAATCTTTTAAAAAGAAAAAGGAATAAGCTAGACATATATTTAGAGGCTGGCTAGAGCATGACTTATACTTAAGAACATCAAAGTTTTGTTATTCTCTCCTGTTTGACATCAGAGCAGTCTGGGTAGATGTTCTAGATATTAGTCTAGAACTGCATTGCCCAGTGTGGTTACATTAAAAATTTAGTTCCTCAGTCACATTAGCCACACTTTAAGTATTTGATAGCCACAAATGGCTAGTGACTCGTGCTGATAGTGCAAATGTAGAATGTTTTCACCATTGCAGAAAGTTCTATTGAAGGGGATTGTGTGAAGAGCAGTAAGAGATTGTTCTAGATTTGGATATAAATGGTAAAAGAATGAAAATGACCACAGAGAAAGTTACTCTTTTTCTGTTTTAAAAAAAGATTTGTTTATTTGAGAGAGAACGAGCATGTGCGCGTGCGCAAGAGGTGGACTGGCAGAGAGAGAGGGAGACAAGCAGACTCCCTGCTGAGCACAGAGCCTGACATGGGACTCAATCTCAGGACCCTGAGATCATGACCTGAGCAGAAACCAAGAGTCAGATGCTTAACCAACTGCGCCCCCCAGGCCCCCCAGAGAAAGTTACTCTTATAGATAACGATCCAGGTAACATTATTTTTCTGCATAAGAAAGTAGATTCAAAAATATTCCCAATTTAATTCTAAAAGTAGTTCTAAGCAGTTGGTAAATATGACCTCAGAAACTGTTTGCTGGGAGGCAGTATTGGAATAGTAGAGAAAGCCTGGGACTAGGAGTCAGAAGGCCTGACTTGGAGCCCTAAATCTCTCTTAATTAGCTGGGAGACCTTCTGCAAATCACTTAGTCTCTCTGCTCCTTGCTTTTCTCATTTATACCATTCAATACCCAGAGGTGTTATTCTAAGCTATTATTTTATTTTCTCTGAGGTCCCTCCTAATTTAAAATCTTTCTTTTTAATTAGGTCTGTGGGTAAAAGTACAAGTTTTTAAGTAAAAATGACCTTTCCTAAACCCTTCTCCTCAATCTATTTAAACTCCTATATTCAGCCCTTTGGGAACTAAATTCACTTGTTTCCCAGGGATTTCCCCCAATGCCACTCCTCTGAGCAGGAGTGCCAGCCTCTTTTTTGAGGCCAGGGGGCTACCAGCACCCACCACCACCCTGCCCCCCACCACCGCCTCCCCACAGCCACTTGGCATCACCTCTTATGAGCAAATCTTCTCCCTGCCTTCAAAGAGCTTTGGGAAAAGTGAATCTTACTCTATAGAATTGGGATCTTGCAAAAAACAAACAAAGTAATTTGGGGTCAGAAATATTTCTTTTTTCATGTGGCTATCCCCCCTCAACCAATGGAACAAAAAAAACTTTGTCCAATCTTGTTCTTGTCACTGAAAAGAATGCTTTTTTAGAACTAAGTCTTTCTATGGTTTCTGCTAGATCACATGTCTTTCCATTTCACTCATCTTGGTTATTGGCCATAGGATATCCAGAGGGTGTGCATTGTGTTTAAGACCACGAAGGCTTCCCTTTCTTTCCAGGACAGCTGCAGTGTCCTGGGCGGCCAGGGAGGAGATGTGGCCTCCTGTGCCCTGGTCTCGCCTGTGTTCCAGCCAGTCCTCTTGGGAGAAGGTGGAGCTGGCTGCCGCCTGCTGCTGGTGGATTCACAGGTGTTTGTCATTTTCGCACAAAATAAATACTCCGAGCCTATAATTTCTCATTGGTCTCAACCCCAGAAGTGTATTCTGTTGTTGTTGTTGTTGGAAAGTTTTGAAAATGTCTGCTGGGTGGAGATAATTTCAGTGGGAGCGAGTATGTCAGCAGTTAAGTTTCTCAGACACATTTTCCTTTTGTTTTCCGTGTCCAGATAATCCTTAAAAATAGCAAGGACCTAGGCCTCAGTGAGGAATTCATGTCAGGAATTTATTCTCCCCTCTGTTTTTGATTTTTTTTTTTTTCCTTCACCTCTCCTCTTTTTCTGAGAAAATCCGTAGAAAATAAGAAGGATCTACTTCTCATTGCCAGGAAAAATAATGGGCCTTACTGTTGCCTTCATCCAACTTTGAAATTGCACCTTGTTCATTTCACAGTGGGACAAAGGCACACTGCAAGTAGGAATTCTAGTTAAGCCTTAGTTGTCTTTTAGTTTTATCGTTACAACAAAATTCTCAGAAATTTATATCTTTGGATGATCTTTCTAGACCAAGCTCACTAGGTAGCTGGGTCCAGGAAGCAACTCTGTTTTCCTGGTTGCTAAATAAGATGCATGATAGCTACAGCGATGCCCCTTCCTCCCTATTTTTGTCATAGTTTTGCATTTTGTGAAGGAGACTCCATGTGACCTGCTTTGGGATCACCAAATGATATCTGTTTACAAATCTGTCGTGGGGATTAATGAGTTAACTCCTTTCTCCCTCTTTAGATACCTGCTTCCTCTTACTCCGTTTCTGTCCCCAGATACATTCTTTTCTCTTGGTTGCTTATAAAAGCGGATTGGTGACTGGCAGCAAAAGTGGGGTCTGTTTCCATTTTGAATCCTATAAATTACCAAGTGTGCAGAAGTAACAGTAATTGTTTGGCTGGTCCTCGTTAAGCAGAAGGGGGTCTGGGCTGAATTTCCTCAGTAAAACCGTTGTGGACTTTACAACCCGAACACCTCTGCAGCTACCCTGTGCTCAGATAACTAACAGCCCTCCTGTCCTGTTTGTCTGCTTGTCTTCTTTTTGCCCTTTATTCTTTGTGTTCATTTCCTGCCTCTGTGCCCCTTTCTCCTTCCTTCCCTTCCTTCCTTTCTTGGGGCAGGGACAGAACAGGAAACTGGAGCATGTCATGATCAAGTTCCCTAAAATCCTTTAATTGGTAATTCATTCAATGTTCTAGATAATAGTGTTCTATTTCATTGGGGAAAAGTAGAGAATTAGAACAAGTATCTGGAAAATCGAGAGGACACCAAAACTTGCCTTTTGGTATTAGTTTATAAATCTGTTCATGAAATTTTCCTCTAGAACTCACGGTTAAGATGCCTCACTGTTCTATATCACCCTTATTCCAACTCTGTCTGTTAAGCGCCCCACCGGGTGCAGAGCAGTGATAGCAAAAATATGAAAAGGCTCCTGTTGGGGTTAAAAGTATGGAGATTTGAAAAGATCTTCTTGGAGTCTCTGAGACCTTAGGATTCATCAGTAACATCCCCTAAACTAAGGGTTCAGCATTACGCACATGACGGTGCTGTCCACGATAGTCTGGTAGGGGCAGCATGGCCTGCCATGTGGCCATGGACATCTGGCCTCCTGCAAGCACATCGTTCCCGACAGGTGTGTGAGATGCTCACTGCCTGGACCCTGGCGGTGGCTGCCGGTCCTAGCCCCTCTAACGCTGGGCTCCCCTGCCCTCCTTGCTGCCCGTACATGGGGCAAGCCTCTAGCACTCGTGCCACAATAAAATCCCCTTCTGGCTCAGGGGAGCTACTTAAAAGAAGCTTCTTTTAGATGAGAAATGACAGGAGAGTGTTCTTTGGTCTTGCAGCAGCTGTTCAGGTCAACATCTTGAATGTGGCCGGCTTGTGTGCTGGAGGCAAGGGGCAGGGGTCAGAGCCAGGCCCTGTGGCAGGCAGCCTCACTCACCGGGGCCATTTCTCTCTTCCTCACAGCAGAGCGGTGCGGGGGATCGTAGTACCTCTTGGAGTGACTCCGCTGGCTTATGGGACGTTGGCTTGGACCCTTTGTGACACCGTGCTACATGGGACGATGACAACTCAGAGAGAAAAAAGGCCCGAGGTCACCCTCGCTTGCCTCCTCTTAGCCGCAGCAGGCTGCTTTGCTGACTTGAGTGAGTGCCTCCCTTCCCTTTCTCAGCCCACCCCTCTTGCAAGAACACTTTGTCCCCTTGTGTCACATTCAGTAGTGACCCTTTGTAAAGGCCTTCCTTTTCCTGAATTTCAAAGAACACTTCATTCTCACCGGCCTTCGGAGATACTCTCAATAATGCAAGATGAGAAATCACTCATATTGGTTGTACTTTAGAACTTTAATCATTTCAAATATATACCAGTGGAGGAGGAATGATAATAACTACCTTTAACTGAGCACTTACTGTATAAGATTATGGCAGGCAGTTGACATGCATTGTTTGTAAGCTTCACAACAACCCTGGGAGGCAGGTGTTACTAGCCCCATGTTATCGGTCAGAAACCGAGACACAAAGAGGCTGAAGTGACGTAGCTCAGAAGGAGTGGCCCTGGGGTTTGGGCCCAGGTCTGTCCAATCCCAAAGTCTAAGCCCTCGCCTTTGCTCCCCGCTGCCACTCCAGTCTGCCTTCTGAGAACTAGGACAGGCTGGGGAATGGGCCCAGGCACCGTGGAGTTCTTCAGACGAAGATCGACTCCTCCCGGCCGCCCGGCTCTGAAAGGCCGCCTGGGTGCTGTGCTTCTAAAAAGGTCATGTTACTGGTTTCAGTGGGGATGTTCGTTCATGGCTACGTCCCTGTTCTTCCTCCAGACCAGGTCCCTCAGGTCACTGTCCAGCCTTCTTCCACGGTCCAGAAGCTCGGAGGAACGGTGATCCTGGGCTGCGTCGTGGAGCCCCCGTGGATGAACACCACCTGGCGCCTGAACGGGAAGGAGCTGAATGGCTCAGATGATGCTCTGGGCATCCTCATCACCCGCGGGACTCTCGTCATCACCGCCCTCAGCAACCACACCGTGGGACGGTACCAGTGTGTGGCCCGGATGCCTGCAGGAGCCGTGGCCAGCGTGCCAGCCACTGTGACGCTAGCCAGTGAGTGCTGCCCCTTTGCTCCTTGGCCACAGTGCACTCTCCCATTCTTTCTCTCCCCCAGACCATTCATACCCCTTGTCGGTAGTGTTCATATGAAAGGGGGCCTTACAATTTGAAATTTCAAACCAGAGAGTGGTAGCTGCCCAGCAGTCCCCAGTGGTGGAGGACAGTTGTGCCCCTGGGAAGCTGCTAAGTAGGGGCAGTGTGTGGAGTGAGTGTCTCGAAAGAGGGGAACTCGACATGGTTGAACTGTTTCCGTGCCTCGCCTTTGGACTTTCCCTCTAGCTGTAGGTGTGGTAGTGCCCGCTCCTCCCCGTCTTCCCCGCCCCGGGCCCCGCACTCCGTCCTCAGGGCAGTTATGGTCAGAGCACTTACAAGGCCATGTGGAGTCCGAACAGAGCTGCCCATCCCACACTTGGCCTCCTGTCTGTCTGAGGGCCAAGCGGATTCCAAACGCCTGACAAATAAATAGTAGAACACATGAAAAGGAAACTGTGTGACAAAGAGTAAAGAGAACAGAAAAGAGGATGAGATTGGGGTACAGTTTGGTCCAAGGAGGATGCCAGGTGAAGACTTTATACTACTCTTAATTTGTAATTACCACTTGGGTATATTATGGTGCCCAGGTGCAAAGCATACATTGCCTCATTTTCTACCCACTGTACATACGGGAGACGAGACTTACTGACGAAATAAACTTCTGAAGGCTGCAGGGCAGCCCCAGCATCTGTCCTTATAGCTGAGTCTAGAACCAGGAAATATTAAGAATGACCTCTTCCTCCTTGGAGGCTTGTTCCCTCATGACCTAGCAGGGTCCCCTTACCCCTGACAGCCTTGCTTCAGACTTCCACATCACCATCCTCATCACCCTCCTGAGCGATGTGTGTTAGGGGTCATGCCTAAAGCAGCAAACTTCTGAAATGCTCCTTAAAGGTTGGCTGGGGTCTCTGGGGTGTACGAGGTGTGAGTCCTAGAGAAAAGCGGTAGGAGATGGGGAAATAGACCAACAGGGGAGAAAAGACCTCTGCCTGCCCTCCGATTCTCAGGTCCCTGAAGGGACTTCCCTCTGTGAGAGAACAGAGGAGAGTCTGCCGGCAGTGTTCCTGTTTTCTTGGGAAACAGTCAAGCAGCCCTGCCCTTTTCTCAGAGAAGGGAGAAGGCAGGGCGGGTCCTCAGCTGCCCCTCCAGGGCCCAGGCTGAGCCTGGGCTGCATCCTGCAGCCTCCCCACACAGTGGGAGCCATTTTCCTTGGTGACAGAAGAAGCACATTGAATCTGAGCCCCAGGCCTCTGGGAAGCAGGCTGTGCATGCTGGGTGAGGGAGGCAGATCCCGGGCCACCAGCTGGGCCCTCCCCTCCACCTGTGCTTGTGGGGTGTGAGGAGGAGGGTACCAGCAGACTTAGGTGAGGAGGGTTGAGGGTAGGGAGGGGTCATCTCATCATACAAGAAGGGCTGAGGTCAGAGCTACTCTCCTACCATCATATTGCTCTTATATTTTTCAACTGTAATGAAAATGACAGAAAGCACAGAGTTTATAGAAAATAACATTTCCCCTCAGCCCACGGTCGTCACACAACCACCATTTACCATTTTGGAGTATACCCTTCCAGTCTTGATCCATACCCATACTTTCTTTTTTTATTGAAGTATATAATTGACATACAATATTAGTTTCAGGTGTATAACATAGTGATTTGATATTTGTATACATTGTGAAATGGTCACCACTAAGTCTACTTAACATCTGTCACCACACACAGTCTATTACTAATTGTATTCCTTGAGCTGTACATTATATCCCCATGACTTATTTTATGACTGGAAGCTTGGACTTCTTGATCTCCTTCACCCATTTTTCTACCCTGCCCCCCACCCCAGAACCTCCTTCTCCTCTGGCAACCAGGACTCTATTCTCTGTGTCCACGAGTCTGGGTTTTGTTTTGTTTTGTTTTTTAGATTCTACCTGTAAGTGAAATCATGGGGTATCTGTCTTTCTCTGACTTATTTCACTGAGCATAAGGGCATGCCCATTCTTTCGCACTGTCCGAGTGATCTGCTGAATATATAGCTTCTGTCCATATTCTCTCCCCTCAGCATTGTGTGGTAAGCATTTTCTATTGGCCATATGACCATATTTACTCTTCCTTTTCTGTTGAGTATAAAATGCATCCAGTAAAGTACACAAAGTGCACTAATAAGTCAACATCCCGATGCATTTTTCATATGTATGGGTAACCATCACTCTAATCACTCTAGCAGGTTCCCCCATGCCCTTTACCTAGTCATCTGCCCCCCTCCCCACCCCAGCCCACAGCAGAGCAGGGTCAGAGTTACCAGTGGCCCTCAAACATCCCCTGAGCGGCTCTACCATACGTACTGAACTCTTTTTCTATTGCTGGGCCATGAGGTCACTTCCAGTGGTTCATTATTACAAGTAAGATATGCCTTTTAGTAGCGTTCATGCCTTTAAAGGATAATGCTGCTCATTTAGGAGGGTTGCTCATCTGCAGATGGTCAGCACATGTCTGTGAAGACTCAGGAAACTCCATAACCATTCATTTGGCCTCATTAGGAGCCAGGCTGAACGTTTTATTTGGAGGAAGGGATAGTTGGAGAGTAGAAGATTTACGTTGGAGCCCTCCTTCTACTTCAAGGTGTATCTGTATGAGGAGAGACCATTTTTTGCCCTTATGGTAAAAAAAATTCCTGGCCACCTCTTTCTGTGGTGCTTGAAGGGATCTGCAGTTGACAGTGAGGACAAAGGGGAGGGTTTGATTGCATCCCAGAAGGCCCAGTGAGAGAAGTGGCTTGTGCAGAAGCCCAGTGAGTCTTGCTTGAAAGCCAAGAACTGTTGGCTTGTCGTGGAGACATGAATCAGAAGTGAAATGTTTGGGGCTGACTGGAGGGTTGGAGAAGTGCTGGAAATGAGGAGAGCAGGCTCCGAGGGACTGTGGCCATGGAGTGGAACTGCAGCCTCCCCAGCTAGGAGGAGGCAGGGGGAAGGCGGGAGAGGCGGCAGAACGGGGTGCTGTCTTTGGGCTAATGCCATGGGGGATTTGGCCCAGACTCAGCAGTTAGATTAAGTTTCCGAAAGCACATTCCTGAGCAGAATGGGGGCTGTGTTTTGCTGGTTGGCTGATGGAGGGAGGCTGAGCGGTGAAGGGATTACCAAGGCATGGTCTGCATTTAGAGGCATGGCTGAGCCGTGGCGTGCCTGTGCACACGCACACCCCCCCCCCGCCCCCCGCCCCCACCCCCCACACCCCCCGCCCACACCCGCCCACACTCAGCACTTAAGGCTTCCTTCTCCTCTGGCCTCTTTTGCCTGCGTTCAGATGTTCGTGCTCAGACAAAGCACTTGCTGTTTGGTCTACCTAGCAAGGTGCTGCCTCCTGTGTCTTCGTGAACTCCTAGATCCCTGGGACCTTTCGATGGTGGGGGCTTGGACCTGGCTTGAGGATTCAGGGGTGTGGAGGAGGCCTCTAGCAAGAACTTTCCTGGTCCAGACCTCTTTGACTTAGATGCCGGGGGCTGGGGGTACGTTTGGACTGGACCCCTATCTGTGGACCTTGGCTTCTGGTCTTCAGGTAAAATGGAACCCATGTGGATTAACTACCGTCTTTGCTCCCTGTGGAGGTGTCCGTCCCACTCTCCTCTCTGTAGAACTTCTCCTGTTGAACCTGAACTTTATTTGTGGTAAATCTCTTGCTGCTAATGCCTCACTTCAGACCACCTTGTCTAATTCTTGCTTTTCAAAATACTTTGGACTTTGATCTCCTTTCTTCCTTTCTCCTTTTTTACAAGCTTTACACCAGGAGGCCAACCACTCTCCATGGCTCAAGTATTCCCAGTCTCTGCACCTGAACCAACAGCAGACATTGCCAATGGACACCATATTCCTTTTTTCTATACTCTGTTTCAGCCTTAGAATTGTTCTCAATCCAGCCCAGCAAGTAATCACGATTCAGCAGAGCTGGCATACAATGTGAAAGCTGTTTTCTATTCCTTACCACTAATAACTCAAATATACTCCTACATAATTCTTCATTTTTAACGTTTTCCATTTTTTTACTATTTAACTCTCCCAGTTTTCCTATCATCCCTAGCTCCCATTCATTGTTGGTAACTGGGTAGTAATTCTATAACTGGGAACTTTAGTCCTCAAGCTAATGTGAAGTCTTCAGCTGATGCTGGTTTGAGACTGGATCTGTAACCCCTCCAGAAGGCCTTTAAGCACTATGACCCAGGCATGTGCTCGAATTATCCTTTCTCTGGCCTCAGATGTCAGAAGGTGAGGCCACTGACAGGAAAGGAAGGAGCTCCCCTTAGGCAGCTGTCTCCATGACTCTGACTCTGAGGAAGGGCAGAAGGTGACATCATTTAACCCACGAATAAAAGGAAGAGACAAACTGGTATAATGGAGGGAAAAAAAAAAAAAACCTTGGGTTTAAGTTCTGACTCTGCCCTTAGGAGTTGAGGTGACTTTGGGCAAGTCACTTCATCCCTCAGGTTGCCACAGCTCTGAAATGAGCAGAGTGATAGTTATAGCATCAGTATCATGGGTTTTTTGTTTTTGTGGTTTTTTTTTCCTTTGAGCATCAAATGATGTAGTAGTTCAAAACAGTAATATTTTGAAGCATTTTATAAATGCCGGGCTCTATATGTTCACCCATTAGGTGAGCGAACATTTGCAGAGTGTCCTCTGTGTCCAGCCCTGTGCTGCCCAGCTCCGTTCTGGGAGCAGCCTTCAGAAGAATGAGTCCGGGGAGTGGAAAAGCTTCCATCCCTAGCCAGAGCCAAGAGACAGGGCTGGCTCATTGGGAAGGGAGAACTACCCATTACCTGTGAATTTCTCAGCAACACGTATACACTTGAGCTCCAACCCAGATTCCTACCTCCTGGCTGCATTGGAGGGTGGCCGTGGTGTCACCACGTTGCATGTTGTCCCTGGAGCCACAGGGACATTTATGCTCCTGATGGCTCACCGCGCCCCCCCCGCCCCCCGCTCATTCTTCTAACCAGGTAGTCGTTGGCTGGTGCTGGCAGGCGGGGCTGCCCCTGGCCCTCAGCACGGGGACCCCACAAGCAGAAGCCGTGTTTCTTTCTGTTTGGTTTTTGCTCCCCCACCTTTGGTTCCTATCAGACACTTACTGGAGGTCTTCTAGGCTCCGACCCTGAACCAGAACAAGCCATAAAGGACCACTGTGGACATGTCTTTACTAAAATATTTCTAGCTCTCTTTATCCGTATTTGAGTCAGGTTCTCCAGAGAAGCAGAACCGCTTATACATACAAGTACACCGTGGAGAAGTTGTGAGTTTGGTTCCAGACGACTTACAATAAAGTGAGTCAAATGAATTTTTTGGTATCCTAGTGCATATAAAAGTTATGTTTATGCTATCCTGCAGTCTATTAAGTGTGCAATAGCATTATGACTAAAAAAATTACATACCTTAATTAAAAAATACTTTATTGCTTAAAAGGCTAACCATCAACTGAGCCTGCAGTGAGTTGTAATCGCTGGTCACAGATCACCACAACAAATGTAATATTTCAAATCTTTTCATCATTATTATGAGAATTAATAAAATGTAACACAGAAAATGAGCAAATGCTGTTGGAAAATGGCACTGATAGACTTGTTTGATGCAGGATTGCCACAAACCTTCAATTTGTAAAAAAAAAAAAAAAAACAAACAAACCAAAAAACAATAAAATGAGGTATGCCTGTGTATGTATATGGAGAAGGAAATAAAAGTAAAAATAGAGTTATTTTAAAGAACTGGTTCACAGGATTGTGGAAGCTGGTGAGTCCAGGATTCGTAGAGCAAGCCAGCAGGCTGGAGATTCGGGAGTCCCACTGGCAAACCGCAAAGCACCCATTCTCCAGCAGTGAGTTCAGAGTTTGGATGTTTTGGAGATTGGTGTCCTGAGAATTGTGTTCAGAGTTTCCAGCAGAACACAGTTAGACCTAACCCTTGCCTTTGAGGAGCTCTTAATCTGATGGAAAAGATTGACTGCAGTAACGTGTTAGCCCTAAAACAAGTCAATCCCCAGCCGAGATATAACCAGATTTTCCTGGGAACTCAGGCTGACAGTGATTCATTTCAATTTCAGGGGATTGAGGAAGACTTGGGAGTTGAACCTTAAACAGTGTGTGTGGGATAATCTTTCTCTCTCATTTCTTGAGTTCTCTCATACCTTTCTCAGACCTCCAACAACTAAATTTAGCTCTTAGTGTTGCGTACTTAGATTTAAGCCCAGTGCAGTTTCTGGGACGATACAGATACGTCCACAGGGAGTTTGATTTCCGTAGTGAGATAATTCCATGGTGAGTTCAGTCACATCCTGAATGTAGCCACCAGATGATTGTCTCTCTCTTGCTACCCCATCGGATTCTCCCCTAACTCTCCCCCATTTCTCACTGTCTCTCTTTTCCCTTTGGGAATGTATATTCTGTGATTAATAAAGGAAAGCTCAGAGTGTTTTCTCCAGTGCCACTCCTCTCTGCCAGTCCGCTTCAGCCAGCCAGTGACTCCTTAACAAAACAAGAAGGAATCATTCGCTCCAAGTTGGCAAAACATTTGTTGTTAGCTTAGGCATCTGAGGGGGAATCCTGTGCAAACCCTTTGCTTTGCAGCGAATGGGCGGTGGCAGGAAGAAGAGTTGGGGAAGGAAAGGAAACATAGGTGGCATCCTGAGCTGGCCCAGGAGGGAAAGGGAGTCCGCAGCTGGAGGCCAGGCTGGCGATTCTGCCAGGCTGGGGAAATGGAGGCAGCTCTACGGGGTGGTGGACACAGTCAGAAAGGGAGAATGAGCCTCAGTGTGAGATTTAGCTGCTTTATTCTGTAAGTTTTGTTTTACTTTGCCAATTGGACAAGAAAATTCGTGACCACTTAAATCCAAAAGGAGCTAAGCCACATGGATATCTAAATAGGAAATGACTAGGGAATACCTTATAGTATTAAACCAAAGTCCTGTTAACCAAAGTGCTGTTTTCTTCTGGATACAGGCAGAAGTTCATGCCTCGTGTGGTATGAGCTCAGCTCAGGGCATCGTGGCAGCAACTGTCTGCCCCAAACAGCCAGGGTTCCAATTCTCTATTTAGCAATCGTCACAATTTACCAAAAGAAGACCTCAAGTCCATGGTACATCTTCCACTAAGGACACACTTACTTCTCTCCTCAACCTGTTCTTTGCACACACAGCCACATGCTTAAGTAAAAATCTTAAGTCCATCTTCTTATCTAAGAGCAAAGGGAAGACCTCATAGTGTGTTAAGCAGGTACCACCTATAAATTCAATGAGCCAGAGCAGACTTTGCTCAGGAAGGTGAGGGAAGCATTGATTAGCTTACTTGAAATCACTGGAGCCCTCTAAGGAACATGATGCAAGATGGTTCCTTTAAAATAAAAAATCAAGAGAGCAAATGAGTCCCTTGGATCCCCCTTTTTTGTGTGTGGAAAAGCTTAGGGATTTCTACCTTGACCTTGTTCTTAGACTTTCAACCTTTCCAGGAGTCTGGTAATAACCCTGAGAACAGTAGAACAGCGAGTCTGTCCTGGAAGAAGATGTACCCCTGCAGGTGGGTCAGTGTTCACATCTAAGATAAAAACAGTCCCTCAATAGTGAGACAAAATGTAGGCAAAAGGGAAAAAAAACTTGCTGAGGCAAAAACAGCATTTTTTTTCTGAGGGAAAATGATGTTTAATGTTGAGTGACTGTGTTCCTTTACTTACAAACGTGTGATGACTCCAGGAATCACAGAACAGGACTCGGGCTGTGGTGCGGCATTTAAGCCCGTCTCTCAGCCTCACCTCCCACTCTAGACCCCCCAAACTCTGCCACTTCCTCATCTCATCTTGCACTTTCCCCTTGTTTTTGGAATGGTGCCCCATCTGCCTGCAACACCATCCTTTCCATTCCCTTTCCCAGAACATGCCTATCTCCCTTGGGATAATGAATTCCTTCTCAGTTTTCAAGACTTGCGTATCTTCTCTGGGAGTCTTCTCGATGCCCTCAACTTCCCGAGTCTGAAGTGGGGTCTCCTCTCCCAGCTTCCTCACCACCCTGTTTGCTTCTGTAGCCCTCTCGTTTGCCTGGAGGACAGAGACTGCTGCCATTCATCTCTGTGACCACACGGCTTCCCACAGGACCTGGCACCGAGTAGGCCTTCAGTGAATGTCTAGAAAGAGGAGGACTCCCAGATAAGATGTGTTTGAAGTCTAGAAGGTCAAAAAGGGCATGCAAAAGGCGAGCAAAGATTTCTTCACCAAACCCTGATCTATGAAGAGGCTTAAGGAAGTAAAAAAGGATGAAGCAAGGACTTAGGATATAAACAGGTTGAAGATACAAATAGATTCAGGGAGGGTTCAGAAAAATTGATGGATGTCAGAAGGTCTGGTTTTTTTTTTGTTGTTTTTTTTTTTAAAGATTTTATTTATTTTATTTATTAGAGAGCGAGCGAGAGAGAAACAGCATGAGAGAGGAGAGGGTCAGAGGGAGAAGCAGGCTCCCCGCTGAGCCAGGAGCCCGATGTGGGACTCGATCCCAGGACCCTGGGATCATGACCTGAGCCG
This sequence comes from Leptonychotes weddellii, assembly GCF_054177405.1. Lineage (NCBI taxonomy): Eukaryota > Metazoa > Chordata > Mammalia > Carnivora > Phocidae > Leptonychotes > Leptonychotes weddellii. The sequence goes on along the minus strand of NC_138369.1, from coordinate 140,035,286 downwards.
AAGGCAGTCGCTTAACCAACTGAGCCACCCAGGCGCCCAGAAGGTCTGTTTAAAAGGAACTGAGATATTTGGAGGAACCTTTGGAAACTTTGAAGGGAGATGCCAGTGAATGTGGCTCCGCCTCCTACCACACACTTCATGGGACACTGTCAGAGGTGGTGGGCAGTTTGCATCAGTAGCCACCGCTGCTTGTAGGGATATATAGTTCCCAGGTGTGGAGGGAGAAAAAGTGGAACCACCGTGAGCCCCGCTGGCCTTAGGACGGCACCCGTGCCTCCCACCCAGGGTTCTGCATGTGGGGACCATGCTGGAGCTCCCCTCTCCCTTCCTCCTGAGTGCCTTGGCCTCCCTTTTCTCCCCCCTCCCTCTTCCTGTACAGGCTGCTAGCCTGCCAGAGACTCTGCCAGGATCCAGCTCTGGCTCTCCTGATCCCAGACCACCAGGACTCACGTTAATTTTCCCATTGCTACGTTTGTAGTTTATATTTGGTTGATCAGAGAAATATGTATGATGTGGGTTGCTGGCAAGTACATCTTTTTTTCTTCCTCCTCTTTTTCTTAAGTGTATTTTCTCAAACCATTTCATTTCTTCATTGAGTCCAAAAGAAACTCCCAAGTTCTGCTCACCAGCCCTACCTCATTGCAGTGCTAAAGTCAGATAAATGAGATGGTCTACAGACATCTTCTCTGTTCATCTGGCTGCCAGACTCAGTGGACACATGGCCCCCATCCTTGCCTTGTCTTCAAGGATTAATCACATTTCTTGTTCTCTTATTTTTAAAAAAATATTTTTAGTGATTTAAGCCAAGAAATTCCAGAAGCCTTAGACCAGTTTATTGCACATCATTTAATGACATTGCAAACAGGTTCTTTTTTTTTTTTTTCCCCCTTCTTCCTATCACGCTCCTCCCTTTATACCCTTTCTCCACTCCTGCCCACCTCCGGTCTTGGCTTTGATCTTCTGCCCTCATCCTCCTAGTTCTCTCATCTTCCCTGCCTCCTCAGCTTTCTCCCATGGCTCAAATCTGAGTGCAGATCCCACCTCAACTCAAGGAGAAAGAAAGAAACACAAGATGGAACAAGTAATGTATTTGGCATCTGCAAGGGTCTTTTTTTTTTTTTTTTTTTTTTACCCCCATGGAAACTGTTTTTATTTAAATAAGAGACAGCATGCCTTACTTTCATCGGAAGGTGTGTTTGAAAAATTTCATGCCATGGCTCTCAGGAGAGAGTTTTAGAGACAAAATTATTTGTGCAATTGGACAGGCAGAAAAAACTCCTAACGAAAGCAAACATATTTATCCACTCTCTCTGCCTGCAGAGGGAGGATGAATACTCCCTCTGCCAACCCCCTCTGCCCTAAGTTGCTCTAGAGCTCAAGGTGACCTGATCTAGGCTGGAACGCTGGTAGAGACAGTAGGGACTAAGCCTGCAGATAATACTCTTGCAAATTATTGTACCCTCCCTTGTGTGTTATTTTTACCTATCTTATCCATCAGAGTAAAGGTCCCTGAGGTTAGGAACTATATTTTTGTCTTTGTGATCTCTTCTGCAGTGCCTGACATACTAGACAATTCTGTAGCTCCTGGCTGAATGAATGAGTCAGTGATGTCTGGAGGGGATGGTATGTGCCAGATGTCTACTGTGGAGTATACTGGTTTTGCTCAGCCTTGTGGCCACAGTTTGGTTTGGCTTCAGTGGTCTGTGTGACAGGGCTACACACTGGCAAGAGGCTTAATCACTACCCAGAATGCGTGGCTTCTGAGAGGCTTGCCCATGCCACAGCGAACCCCATCCTTACTGGGCGCCAGGCTTTCTGGCCTCATGGAAGTACAGTTCTGTTCCAGGCTCTACTCTGCTCCTGAGTTGATTGCCGTGGCTTCCCACTGGCAGAGCACTTTATTTCAGAGGGCTGACCTCAGGGGTCCTGCCAAGGCATAGGTCCTCAGGCGGCTTGGGGGTCAAGAGTAGTGTTGTGCTTGTCTGCGCCTCAGTGAAGCCCACACAGGAGGCAATGCTCGGGACCCTTCACCTTCTCAAACTCCACCTCCGAGTCCATGCTGGAGAGCAGTGAGCCGCGGCTTCCGCCAGAGAAAGCTCCTCATTTTACTTCCCTTGAACCTTTGCCACCTTTCAGCAAGCCATCAAGGTGCAGGGAAGGGCCACAGGGTCAGCATGTCACTGAGGGGGAATACAATAGGGCAAAGTCTTCTATGCTTTGTGACGTTAGCCGTAGATGCAGCAAGCCACCACAAGGACAGTTGAGGCCTGGAGGCCATGAGAGTTTGGGAGCAGGATTATCGGCCCAGAAACTTGCCAAGAGCCAAGAGGCTACCGAGCCATGCTGACAGCATTGCCAAGTGAGCCCCATGCGGTGCCCCCACAATCTGGTGGGTCCCATCCAGACCTCAGCAGATGAGTACAGGCTTGTCTTGAGGCAAGAGGGTGGGACAGGACTGACTATACTTGAGAAATGCCCGGATGGGTAGAAAATGACTTTTTTTTTTAAGTGTTCGGCTGAGTTCATGGAAATGGGGACGGGGGTGATGCCATGCAGCCTCCGGCCAAAAGGCACTGTCTTACCTGACTTCTTACTTAACTGAACTTTGACTTGCAGCCCAAGAGAGGTCTCAGGGAGAGGAGGGCCAAATGAGGAAATGCCTGGAAATGCCTTATAGATTGCACCGGGGGCATTCTGCTGTGGTGCATTGCACCCTGGAACTGGATGTGTAAATTCTATAACAGTTGGGGGGATGAGCCTACACTTAAGATTTGACAGCTTTGTGTCATGGGAATTCATGATCATATACCAAATACTGTAATTCATAGCTCTGCTGAGCTGAAGGAAGGATCCAGGCTCCGAGGTGAGAAGAAATTCAAAGGGGCTTAAGATAAAACTGGCCTCTTTGGAGTCTCCCAGGTAACCCTGGTGATGGCAGCCACACCCACAGAACTTCTCACAGGCCTTATTTTCCTCCCCGTTTTCCCTTGGCTCAGAAGGCAGGTGCCTACTGTACCCTATAAATGTGAGGAGGAAACCCAGAGCACATCACATGGTTTGCGTCTGAACAAATCTCTGTCATCTGTGGAAATGACGTATCAGAAGGTACGTTTCCATTAAGAAATGGAGGGCCTAGAAGGAAGGAACTGGGCAGGGTTCTATATGGAACCCAAATTATTTGGACTTCCTTAGAAAGAACAAAGTTCTGTGAAAAGGAGACTCTGTAAACCCAGAGATGGCCCCAAAGACCAGGGCTTCTGGCCTGTTGAGAGCTGAGAAACAAGAGTGGACCTATTGGCATTTGATTAGTGCAGACAAGTTAATAAAATAGCCGAAAGGATACACAAAGAGAGGATGCACAAGAGGGCTCTGGGGGAAGGTAAGAGGATTAAAGCTGCAAAAACATTCCTCTAATGGATTTCTCAAACACACCAGCCCACAGGCAAGGGCAGGTGTCCTGTCAAACCATTTCCCCCTGAAACCCGATCCATTCTGCAGTGCGGCCTGTTAACCCCATTTGGAATTGAAGGGCCTGCCCCCTAGGCCCAGGGAGGCGCCCAGAGCAGCCCGGGGACTGGGCAGGAACCCGGCTTTGCAGACAAAGGGGCCTGGGAATAGGCTGGTTTCCTTCACTCGCAGCCAACTAGATCTCTGCATCTGCCTCATCTGGTGGCTGATTAGGCCATTACTAATCACACGTCTCCAGCCCGCCCCCCTCCCCGGTCTCCTTCCTGCCTAAAAGCACTAAAGAGGGGGTGCTCTGATTTTCAGATCCATCATCACTTTGTTACTCTGCCTGTGATCCCTTAGTGAAACTCAACTTTTGCTCTAGCAGCCAAATTGGATGTGTTTGTCTGGTGAAGCAACAGCTAAGGCTTAAGCTCAGGAGGAACAGGGCGGGGACAGGGCCAAGGATCGAACTACTGCTTATTTGTTTTGAAGCCAGGAAGGCAGGCCTGCCAGTAGGATGCCCAGCTCGGGTGTCCTCGGTCCTGCCCACATGGGCTGTTGTGCACATGTTGGCATCAGAACAGAGGGGCTGTCTGGCCACATGGCTGACCAGTGCCCAGCTTTGTGCCTCCCCCACTGCACAGCCTTCTGTCTCCAATTTAGCAGTTGTCAGAGGGTGCAGAAGGAGCCAAGGGGAACGAGGGGGGCGGCTGTGTTTTGTCGTGGTGGGTCGGTGAGGTGGGTGCATGGAGGAGTGCGTGCCTTGTGCCTGGATAAGCTCTCGATTACAATGGGGCCAGAGCCTGGGCCATTAACATGGAGATGGCATTCTGGTGCCAAACTCCTTTCTTTCTTGTAAAATGATCTGTTAGGTTTGAGTATATTTTTGCTTGAGGCAAATTTTCTTGGAATGAAATAAAGCAGAGGAGGAAAAAAAAAATTCAAACTCTTGGTGGAGTAGTTTTAGATTTATGGGACTGTGGAAGAGAGTGCTTCTTGGTGACAGGAATTTTCCACATGCCCCTGAGCGGACAATCGCTCACAGCTCGCTTTGTGGGGAGCCTCCTGACTTGGCAGGTACAGCACACACTGTGCAGAGGAGGATTAAGGCCTTTGCATTGTTTAAGTGCATTGCTTTTGAAAAGCAGTGAGCAATATTTAGTCAGAACACACTGCACGCAGGCCATCCACCCTCTCCCGTAGTCCGTATCTCCTTCCTCTCTGAGAAAACACACATCCGCTGTCTTGGCTGAGAAGCTCAGCCAGGACTGGACTCCATGATTTTGAGGGTCTAATGCAAAATGAAAATGTGGAGTCTTGTTCAAACTTGTTAAGGATTTGAAGACGGTGATGAGCAGAGCATTAACGTGAGCGCTGGCCCCTTCCGTGCGCAGGGCCACGTGCAGCTGCACAGAGTGCACTCCCAGCAAGCTGGCCTTGGGCTCAGCCTTCCAAATTGTTCATTCATTCAGCAAGGATTTATAGAGCATTTGCTGTATCCTGAATACTGTGCAGTGGGGTTTGGGGCTGGGGTGTGGAGTGTAAAATCAATAGGCCGTCCCCTAGGAGTTCACAATTTACTTGGAGTCAGATTATCACATATACAAAGTTAAACAATGACGAGATAATTCTTTAAAAGCCCAGAAGGCTCTATACCCACCCAAAGGAAGCAATCCGTAAGTGAGATCTCCCCTTGACCCCCAGATATCACTTGTTCAGCCCGGAAAGTAAAAGAGGGCGATAGAAATGAATGGGGGCAGTCTGTCTGTTTTTGCCATGCCACTGGTGAACAGCACGTATTTCCTACTCCACCTTCATTACCTATTTCACATCTCTTCTGTGACTCCAGAAGTAACCGCTCTAGAAGCAGTCTATTTTCATAATAACCATACTTAGGTAAAAGGTTCGTAGAAAATGTGTTGTGCTAGGCCTCTGTCCTTGAGCTTGCAGTGTAGACGAAACACAACTAGGAAATTTGAGTTCATAGGCAACATAAATGGGCATCTTGTACCTGATCTGAGGGTCCCAACTTCCAAGATAGTCCTTCATTTGGTCATTCAGCATTGACTGAGCATCTACTTAGGCCAGGCCCTGGGTTAGGTTCAGAGGACACATATACAAACAAGACTTGGTCCCTGCCCCTAAAAAGTTCACACTCTAATATTGTAAACAGAGAGACAGTGATCCTTTCCTAGAAACAAAAGGGCTTTCCTATCCTGGCATGGCTTGTCTAAAAGCTTCTGGAAAGTTCCATTAAGTGGGAAACCTTCTGACCTCACTGCGTGCCTTGATCCCTGGGCTCTCCTGTGGTGACCGGAGTTTGTTTTTGGTAATTACCTCTTCTCTTTTGTGAGAAACCTGATTCCTGCCTGCTCCTGTTGCCTTCTTGCCTTCTATGGGTCTCCCGGGGAAACAACACAGGCAGGTGGAGTCTTGCAGCAGAATTGCAGTAAAAGCTCTGATGGCGCCTGTTCTCAGGAGCTGAGCAGAATTTTTGGTATGGTCAGCATTCAGAGAGGGTGCCTCAAGGGCTTTCTAAGTACCTTTATGAGAGAGCGTCTGGGTAAATATTCTCATCTTTCTTATCTTAGTCCCCTTTCATTTTATGTCTTTTAAATTCAACCACAGTCCTGAAAAACAAAATTGGAATGTTTTTTGCCCAAGTGTCCCATTTTGTTCAGCAACATCAGTGATTTGGCTCATACAAAGAGAGTTTTGTGGTTTGAACGGTTAGATTATTTGGGAAACATTCTGCTCTTGTTACAGATGGATCTCCATCCTCTCCCAGCTTAGATCCCAGTCTTGCCACCAAGCCAAGTCAGAAGAGACGGCCACCATGCTGTCAGACACCGCAGCCAGGTGTCAGGACCCTCAGCCCTCCCATATTCCACTGCCATTAGCCACACCGTGGAGACGCGTCTTTGCCTTAGAAAGCCCTCAGAGCACCCACAGATCCCGCACCCCCAGCCCCAAGGAAGGATCAGCCATGACAGAGAGTATAGCTCTGGGTAGCCTCAGCCTTCCTGTCACAACCATGGTTGGTGATTGAGCGGTATCTAGGGCCTGTCACTTTTACTGGGGATGTCAAAGAAGAACCAGGGAACTTGACTGAACTGGAAAGAAGAGATCACAATTCTCTGTCATCCTTCCCTTCCATCTCCATTAGCTGCATTTATGCCTTGATCAGTGACCCATCTCCTGCCAGGTTCAGTAGGGCCCCTGGGCCTGGCCAACTGGCCGCCATGTCTCAGAGTAACCGAAGAGGCCGGTCTGGGTCACAGGCATCTCCTGGTGGAATTCTTTACACAGTGTCCCCACTCTCCAGCTTATACATACCAAGTTGAACTCTCTTGCAGTGATGGAGACCACACATTCCATCCTGCAAACTCTTATAGACAACAGAAGGCTGGAGGAAGGACTTGGACCACCCCCAGAAAGCCCTCAGGGAGTGAGGCTCCTGCAGCTATTTATCGTGACTGAAGACACCACGGCATCTGCCCACCCTAAAATGGTGCTTTGTCTCTCTTCTCCATCGAGGCCCAGTTGGCACCTTCCCTTCTCTCCACAGACCTCCAGGACTTCAAGTTGGACGTGCAGCACGTGATTGAAGTAGATGAGGGGAACACAGCAGTCATTGCCTGCCACCTTCCTGAGAGCCACCCAAAAGCCCAGGTCCGATACAGTGTCAAGCAGGAGTGGCTAGAGGCATCTAGAGGTGAGTGAGCAAGTGGGGAAGCTGACCACCTCTGCCTACTGCCTCCCCAACCCCCATCAACATGCCCTCCGCCCCCTCCTCACCTCACTGGTCAGCGGTCTTCTGCCTTGCTACATAGCCCTGTAGGATCCTAAAGGGATTGGTTTCCATAATGGAGGTCTTCTGCCCTGTTGAGAGGAATGTCTTCATCCTCTGAGGCTCTGGAAGATGTTGCTGAGCTGTCACCATTTGATCAAGGCTGTCAGCACAGGGTTCTGGATTCCCTGCCACCAGGCACACACAGCAAGGCGGCCTGACGAACCCAGCCATCCGTGGGGCTGCAGGGTTGCCCAATGGGAGGTGGAGCTCTTTCCCATACAGCAGAGGAAGCTTGTCAGTGGGACTCGGGTTTTTCCCTCCCCATCTTCCTGGTAATGTGGCTGTCTCAGCTGTCTCGGCTGTCCTAGCTTCCTGCTCAGGCCACGGCGTACATGACAGCTGGGCTAGGAGAGGCCATTCTGTGGTCCACAGAATGCCAGGGAGGAGATGGGATGTCTCTCAAGATGAAAACAGCTTCTTCCCATAGTTGACCATTCACTGAAGGCCAAGTTGACCCTGCTTAACTGAACCCATAGCTCAAAATGTATTCCTTTTATAATATTCTATAGATACTTAAATATTTTCATTACATTTTTCTGGTTATAAAGGAATATATGTTCCTGTATTCCTATGAGGAATATATATGTTCACTATAGAAAATGCAGAAAACTATTTTTTGAAAGGGTAAAACCCCTAATCCTGCCATTCAGAAATAACTGGAAACTAAGAGGAATAGAGAATTAATCTCCATTGTCTCTAGCAGAAGCTTGGCTATAGCCTCTGGAGGAAGCCCCATAGGAATCAGGGGTTTTTCCCATTCTGTCAGGCATTAACTAAGCTGCTCATACCTGGGGCGGCCCAGTGACAGGCAGGCACCAAGCTCAGTGAACCCAGATTTCGGAGACACCAGGACCCCCCTGGGGCAGGCCAGGCCACCAGAGAGCTCAGAGCTGATGGCCAGTGCTTTGCCTACCAGGAAGCTGAACACCATCCCAATCACTGGGGCGTCCAAAAGCCACGGATCTGTCTCCTGTTGAAAGAAGCAGAACACAGCCCTGGGGCCAGGCCCCCATGGCATCCCTGGCCCCAAAGCAGACAAAGTCCAGCGAACCAGTGATGCAGAAGAAGGGTTTCAGTGACATTCATGGAGAAGGTGGTGGTTGGGAGTTAGAATATCCTCCCTGGTTGCAGAAATGCAATAGTGAGGTGGCTCAGAGCCGTGACCCTGACAGAGACTCATGGGAAATTATAAATTTATTTCCCTCCTTCCTGGTGGCTTGCAGGAATGACCATCTCATCTCCCACGTGTACAGCATGGGCCCCTCAATCCTTACAGTGGCACTGAGGTGGCACGTACCATACCGCTTTACAAATGCGGAAACAGGATCGAAGAGGTTAATCAGCTTGTCCAAAATCACACAGTGCATGGCAGATCCAAAGCTTAAGCCCAGGTCGGGCAGACCCCAAATCTTGCTTCCTTTCCACCCTACTCCCTTGAAAGTATAAAATGTTCTTTCATAGACCTATGTACTAACACAGGGGACTTAGCCAGTTTGTCAGCTGATTGATTAGTTTTACTCTCTGGCATTTCTGTCCCCCTTGATTTGAGGTTTTAGGGGGAGAATAGCATTTTCCAGTTTGGGCTTATTGGGATTCAGGTGTACAGCTCATGGTTCGTGCCCTGCCTGCCCACTGGGAACTACCAGCTGCAGCGTTCTGGGCCACACTCATCCCACGTCCCCTTCACCCTGCCGTTTTCTCAGATAACTACCTGATCATGCCGTCGGGAAACCTCCAGATTGTGAACGCGAGCCAGGAGGATGAGGGAATGTACAAGTGTGCTGCCTACAACCCAGTGACCCAGGAAGTGAAAACCTCGGGCTCCAGTGACAGGCTCCGAGTGCGCCGTAAGGGGCAGGGGGGCGTCTCACTGATGGAAGGGGCTGGTCAGGCTGAGAAGGGAGGGGATTCAGCGGAGGCGGGGCACAGGCCAGGCTCCAAGTCTGTGTTCTCTGAGGCGGGGGTGGGAGCCGTGGGGCTCGGGCCAGGGGGGTATCCAGGACTCAGATGGAGCGGGGTCCTCTCCCCTCTAGCGGCACGTGTCCCCTGCCTAGCTCCGGGGGTAGCTGTGCTTGCTGGTCCCTTTCTCCTGCCTATTGGGAGCTCTCCTTCACTGTGAGACTTCGAGAGCGGGGATCTGTTGGGATGTGGCTGCCGGCGCCGGACAGCCTGGTGCTCAGCAGCTGCCAGCACGTGCACAGGAAAGCGATGCGCTTGTGCCTGTGTGAGGCACAGGGCGAGCCTACACTGTGCGCCGCTGAGGTGTGCCCACACCTCCCTCTGGTGATGGTCCGTGGGGGCCCCCACGCTCCCCCGGTTGGATGAAAACAACATGTGCCTTTGCCGAGCATTTCCTGGGGGCCAGGCACTTCTCTAGGCTTCCGGCTTATTCAGCGGGGGGACGTCTTATGTGAAGTTTGGTCTTAGAGGCAGCGCCAGGGGCAGATGTAGCGTGTAGCTAATGAAGCCAAACCTCAGCAGTCCCTCAGCCACAGGATTTTGTATCTGTAGTTGTGCATTCTGGTTCTTAAAGAGGGCCTCCCAAGCTGTGTAAGTCTCAGGTCTTCCAAAACCCAGATCTGCCCCTGCTTGGCACCTAAAGCAGAATCGCACAGGCCAACGTAGAGGGAGGGGCCGCTGGAGGGCAACCTGCCTTCCAGTAAGTGCTATGCCGTTTCTCCCCCAGCGCTGGCAAAAGATCACTCCTTCCTTAGCTGAGCAGCCGAGCCAGAAGCTGATTTGCTTTGGGAACCTGTGATACTGTACAGCTAAGGAAGGAAATGCATGTCTTTAAACTGTGGGTCCCGCTCAGCTCCGTGAGGTGCTCACACCGTGAGTGATGCTGAGAACCGAGGCCTATGGGTGGTGTGGGGGATACCGTGGATCCTTGTCTCCTAGCTCATCCTTTGACTTGGGGTGCACTTGCTGAGTGCAAGCAGGAAAAGTCACCTACACCATTTGTTTCTCTGTCCACCCCCTCATCTTTTTCTTTGCCAACATGCATAGTTATTCATACGTATGTTGTGTCGATGCTGCTATTCCAATATATTACCTCATCTCTTACAACAGCTCTCTGCAGAAGGAGGGCCTTGTTTTTGATAAAGAAACCAAGGCCCAGGGGAATTCAGTAACTTGCCTCACTTTATGTAGGTCATAAGCCCCTGAGGGGCTGTTTGATTCCAAGTCCACACTGTCTGGGACTGCCTCCTGGGGCCTGGCCACCTAAGGCGGGATGGAGGGGATCCTCTGCACTGAGTCCTGGTCCCACATGCTGCCCTTTACCTCCCGGCCCCTCCAGGTTCCACTGCCGAGGCTGCTCGCATCATCTACCCGCCAGAGGCCCAGACCATCATCGTCACCAAGGGCCAGAGTCTGATCCTGGAGTGTGTGGCCAGTGGGATCCCACCCCCACGGGTCACCTGGGCCAAGGATGGGTCCAGTGTCGCCGGCTACAACAAGACACGCTTCCTGCTGAGCAACCTCCTCATCGACGCCACCAGTGAGGAGGACTCAGGGACTTACCGCTGCATGGCCGACAACGGGGTTGGGGAGCCTGGTGCAGCAGTCATCCTTTATAACGTCCAAGTATTTGGTGAGTGTCTCCTGCAGACTTTCTTCTCCTCGGTCTTCTCTATTGTCGGTGGGCTCTTTCTAGATGCTCCTAACCCCAAGGCTCAGACAGGGTCAGGTGCCTTGTGAGAGGTCCCATGCCCAGTGAGTAGTGGAAGAGGACGGAGAGAGTTGGGCATGCTTGGATCCCAGGGGCCAGGGTACAGGCCTGGCATTTCTCTCTAGCCCTTTCGTGTCATGACTGACAGAAGAGACCCAAGAACCTTACCTTCCTTCTACCGACAGGGGGTGGAGGGACCCATTCCTGACTACAGATCCCTCCCCAGCCTGTCTGGTCCCGGATGGGAAGACCTCAGCCTTTCTTACCCCTGCTCTGGTTTCCTGGCAGAACCCCCTGAGGTCACCATGGAGCTGTCCCAGCTGGTCATCCCATGGGGCCAGAGTGCCAAGCTCACCTGTGAGGTGCGTGGGAAGCCCCCGCCCTCTGTGCTATGGCTGAGGAATGCCGTGCCCCTCGCCTCTAGCCCGCGCCTCCGACTGTCTCGCGGGGCCCTGCGGGTGGTCAGCGTAGGGCCTGAGGACGAAGGCGTCTACCAGTGCATGGCTGAGAACGAAGTTGGGAGCGCCCATGCCGTGGTCCAGCTGAGGACCGCCAGGCCAGGTGAGTGCAGCCCAAAAGGCTGGAGATCTCAGCTGCACATTCACGGAGCTCTTTCCTCAGCTGAAATCCAACTTAGAACCCCGATATATAAAATAGATAAAAGTGGCTTTTAGTTGTGAGTTTAAGCTTACATTAACTTATTTAAAAGTCAGAAGTGTACATTTTCGCTAGTGAAAGTGATTCGTTTTACTGTTGTATTTTTTAAAGGTTTTTTTTTTATTCCTTTGAAAGAAAGGGAGAGCGAGTGCACATGAGCAGGGGGAGGGGCAGAGGGGGAGGAAGAGGGAAAGAATCCCAAGGAGACTCCTCATTGAGCGCAGAGCCCAACTCGGGGCTCGATCCACAACCCCAAGATCATGACCTGAGCCAAAACCAAGAGTCGGACATTCAACCGACTGAGCCACCCATGCGCCCCTTTACTGTTGTATTTTTAAAAATGCTTTTTATTTTGTGGAATCTGTGGGTTCCTAAGGTTCCGTGACATCCCGTAGAGTAAAGAAAAGCAGGTCTGTCCTTTTCAGCCTGATTCGTTTCAGTTGGTACCTGTACTGACTGATAAGTTACTATGTGCTCAGCACTGGACTAGATGGTGGGGGTGGTGCAAAGAAGCACAACAAAGATTCCACTTCCTCATGGAGGAAACCAAATTCACCAAGGGAGTAATTTGATAACGCTGAATCCACATGATCAGACGCCAACCTTCTGTGGCGCAGGTGGCCGGGGAGAGGAACTAGCACTGGCAGATGCTGCAGATGCCTCCTGAGGGGGCTGCTGCCTCTCCTGGCCTCTCGGATTCTCAGACGGGGTTACAACCGGCTTCCCGTCTCACATGCCAGGCTGCCGCAGTGGAGTAGGAAAAGGCTGCATGCTGCTAAGACCCCACAGTGAAGGGACATGTCCTCCACCCTGCAGTGGAGTAGGAAAAGGCTGCATGCTGCTAAGCCCCCACAGTGAAGGGACATGTCCCCCACCCCAACAGAGGCGTAAGGAGGAAGGTGCAGCGTTCCTTGGGAGTAAACCGAACCATCACTTGAGGTGAGGCTAGTGCATGGGCTCAGGAGAACAAGCAGATTGCCGAGATGCCTGCCTGCCGCCCGGGGCCATGCCGAGAAGCCTGGGCACAGGGCGCCAGGCTGCCCATCTCTCCTGGCCGGGCAGTGATGCAGCCCTCTCTCTTCCCACAGAGCCTGGCTATGTGTGCAGTGGGCTGATGGTCACCTCAGGCTCTGAGCTGGGGGCTCTTCCTGTCCCCACAGGAAGACTCACTCGTCTCTGTCTTCTCCCTGGGGCCAACAATTCAGCCAGTGACCAGGGGAACTAACATCCTCTTCCTTCCCTTCTCTTTCCTTCTTGGTCCTCCAGGTACAACCCTGAGGCCGTGGCAGGACGCTAAGCTGGACACTGCCACCCCTTCCACGCTGCCCTCCAGACCTGGAAGCCCTGACCAGATGCTAAGGGGGAGCCCAGGGCTCCCAAAGCCCCTGACATCAGTGCAGCCAGCTTCCCCACAGTGCCCCGGAGAGAAGGGGCAGGTGGCTCCTGCCGAGGCGCCCATCATCCTCAGCTCACCCCGGACCTCCAAGACGGACTCCTACGAGCTGGTGTGGCGGCCTCGGCACGAGGGTGGTGGCCAGGCGCCAATCCTCTACTACGTGGTGAAACACCGCAAGGTATGGTGCCTGGCATTGTGCGGACCTCTCAGACCTGGGCAGGGGTTTCTGCCTGCTAGCCATCTCCCCTTGAGTTCCTGCAGCCTGGACCAGCAATCTCTACTGCTGCCCTTGACCTTCTGTCTCCTCCGCTGTACTTTCCTGCCACCTCCCAGGACGTTGCTTGTGAGTTGAGGCATGTTGGGCCTCCCTAACAGGCCCAGGAAAAAGTCATGTGTGCTCCTTCAGGTTCTCTGCGAGCTGGTTTCCCAGAAGCTACCACCACCAACTTCTCCTCTCCGGGGAAGAGTGAACAGTCTCCCCGTTCACCATCACCTGCCCTCCCCCCACCCCCCGTCATTTGTCGTTGATGTTGTTTTTTATTTTGTTTTTTAACCGAAGCAAGCTCCACTGGGCACATACCTGCAGGGACTCCACATGGCAAGCTAGCTGTAGGGCCAGGAAAACAAATATTTGTGAACAAGTGTTTTCTCTGAGGACTGTAAAATACCCCCTCAGTTTTCAGGATCCCTAATGGCTCGGCTTTGACAAGCAGGCGTTGGAGGTGAAAGCACATCATGTTGCTCAAACCTCAGCTGTTTCTCCTTGACAGAAGGAGGCCTGTCCAGGTGGAGGTTTCGGGAGCTAACAGGGAGGGGACCTCTGGCTCTGGCAGGCTGTGGGGACAGTGGCCAGGCCATCCTCTTGGACACGGTGTCCTGTGAGGCAAGATAGGGCCCTGAGCTCACCTGCTGTTACCCCATAGGGAGAAGGACATAAGGTTCCCTTTAAGAAATGTCCTGGAAGAGCATTTCTGTTCATCCCAGATGTGTGCTGCTTTTTCTAAGACCATTAGATAGTAGAAAATTATTGTTCTTAATGGATTTTTTTAAATGTTTTTCGATAATGTATTATAGGTGCTATATTTTATATACCAAAAGTATTTAGCAACTCTTCTCCCCCTCCAAAACCAAAAAACAAACCCAGCCCTTTGCAGTGTGGCATGTCGGCTGGACGGTAGCCCTTTCCCCTGCCCTGGACCCCGCCAGCCCCTCTCATTCTGTTCTTTCCCTCTGTGACCTTGGCTCAGGACAAGTCCGCAGACACACTGGCTCGTCGGAAAGACACCTGAGGCAAAACTGCCTCCTAGGTGGAGGTTGGGGTGCAATTTTTCACTAACACTCAGCCTGCTGGCCTCTTCATAGCCAGCCAGCAAAGCGGGTGAATGTATTTGTAACAAAAAGCTGCATTGTTCTGCCCAGTTTCTGGGGCAGGGCTGGTCCTAATCCTTGTTTCCCCATGTAACTAGACACCTCCATCTCGAGTTGTAGACAGAGATCAGGGCAGGCCAAATGCTCACAGTCCCCGGGAGACAAGAACCAGCAATGAGAACAAGAATCATATTTTTCAGGCCAATAGGTGGCCATGGAACTGCTTTACCAAGAGGCAGGCTGGCAAAGGCCATGTGTGGTGATCCGGAAATGCCAGGCCGAGGCCGCATTCACCCCGTGTGCGTGTGACAGTGACTAATGACCAGGCTATTCCTTAGTTTTGTTTTGGAGCCCAGTGGCAGCGTGAGGCCAGCGCCGGGAGGGCCAAGGGAGAAAAGGGGTACAGGGAAAGTGAGAGGACCGTGCCCCCGCTGGGTCTGGCTTTGGTTAGGCTCCAGCCTCTGGGGCACTTGGGGCTGCTAGGTGGACACAGCCAAGACAGGAATTATGTCTTGCAAGCAGGGCCTTTTTCGAAGGACTAGCAGGTCTTAAGGATCGTCACACAAGAAAGGATTTTGAAGGGAAAAATGAGTGTTTAGGTTGTGTTTCCAGCCCCTTCTCTTGCAGGAGACTGGGAATCACTCAGCTTATTTTCACTTTTTCCCATTCGTGAAGCCAGTTTCACTTCCTGCCGCATCTGCAGACCTTGGGCTTCTGTGTCTGGGTTTCCAGTACTACTGAGGATTCACAGTTTGTAAAAACTTCTTCCCTTGGAACAAATCCAGGAAGTCAGACATAAATGAGCCCAGACCATCCCTGTCCCTTGAATAGAAGGTTTTGTTCTACTTCGGAATATTCTGCTTAGGGATAAGGGCTTTTCCTACCAGCTGTTTAATTCTTGAGCAAACCACAGCTCAGGTCCCTGCAGACTCTGTGAGATGTGCACTGTTGGCAGTTAAATCTTTTGTCCTGAAAGGTAGGGTAGGTGAGATGAAGCAGCCTCTCGACATCACCTGTTCGGGAGGGAGCCTGGATTTTTTTATGTAAAGAGCTAGGAATTTGGGGCCATTAAAGGTTAATCCATAATAGTTACAATTCATCCGCAGTTTTTAAGCACAAAGCAAGGCGTGAGGACAGGAGTGGAAAGAGGAGGATCAAAATGGCAGCAACCCACCAAGTGGAGGATGTGGGGCGAGTCCGGAGAAGGGGCCAGGCCCTCGCTCGGAACCTACTGTGTCCCAAGTTCAGTGCCTGACACTTTATATACATCATCTCGTTTAATCCTCAGAAAAAACTGAGAGCTTTTATTTGACTCCTTTTAGAAATGAAAACCTTAGGGATCAGAGAGGTTAGGGAACTGGCTCAGGGTTACACAGCTGGATTTAGAGACACAATCAGGATTTAAACTCAAGATTTTCTGGCTCCCAGACTTTCTTTCTTTCTAGGATGAGTTGCATATGATTATGAATGTGCCCTCTGGAGTCAAGTCATGGTTTTTGCACTCACTAGCAAGGTAGCTGTAGACAGATTACTCCTCTCTCCAAGCCTTGGCATTTGTGAAGCAGGAAAAAAACTAGCACCTGTCTCTTGGTCTGTTGTCATGAAAGCTCTTCATAGGGCCTGTAAAGTGCTTGCTTCCATGCTGAGCACACAGTAAGCACTCAGCAACCGAGATTCTTTCTACTGGTGCTGCTGCTTTTATCCTCCTAATCATCCTCCCAGAACATAAACTTAAGGGACTGTGTTTATTTGGTTTAAATAGAGCAAGGAGAAAAAAAGTTAAATGCGGAGGTTTTCAGAAATACAGATAGGAGGTATTTGGAGAAATTCTCAGCTATAAGAGGCATGTCGACCCTCCCCACTGAATTTTCTTTGATGGGATGGTTAAATGAGGAACCAGGGAGCCTACTTCACTGTCCCAGTGAGGATAGAAGTTCCAGAGCCTGCAGGACCAGTCTGCGCTCAGCAGCACCACCCCTCCCCAAACCCGGCCCACTGTCCTTCCCTTCCTTCTGCCCTGCTGGACTCCATTCTGCTTTCTCCACAAACCACGGCCAGTTTGGGCCAGTTCTGATACCAGCTACCTTCTCCAGCAGGTCACAAACTCCTCTGACAATTGGACCGTCTCCAGCATTGCAGCCAGCCAGCACCGCCTGACCCTCACCAGACTCGACCCTGGGAGTTTGTATGAAGTGGAGATGGCAGCTTACAACTGTGGAGGCGAAGGCCAGACAGCCATGGTCACCTTCCGAACTGGTAAGAGTCACACATTGCCCCCAGCTCGGGGTTTTGTGGGCCTGAGCAAATCCTGCCAGGCCCAGGAGGGGAAGCCCTGCTCGCCTTGGCCCAGCTGTTCACCTTGAACTTTATCTTCCTTTCAGCTGTTGCCTCCCTGTGGTTTATGAGCCCAGGCTGAGGTCCTGTGTCTCATCAGGAGAGCTGCCAGCTGACGTCTCTGGCCACCGCCCCCCTTGCATACCCGTGTGTGTACCCACACACATGCACACACACACACACACACACACACAGTCGCACACTGGGGCCAGGCACAGTACCATAATGGTCAGGCAGAGCTAGGAATCCGACCACACTGCCAATGTCCTGTATGATTTGCATCACCCTGTTAGACGCCCCCCAGCAGAGTCTCAGGCTCAAAGAACTCTCTGGAAAGGGAGACCTAATACATGCTACCCCATCCGCTGGTTTCGATCTCATTTCCCTCCAGGACGGCGGCCCAAACCTGACGTCATGGCCAGCAAGGAGCAGCAGATCCAGAGAGACGACCCCGGAGCCAGCCCCCAGAGCAGCAGTCAGCCAGACCACGGCCGCCTCTCTCGTAAGCCCCCAGCAGCTCAGAGGGGCGGGAGCGAGCAGGAGTCAGGACTGGAACCAGGCCCACCGCCTCAGAAGGCTCACTGCTGCAGGTGGAATGGGGTCTTGTTCCGTGGGTCCGGGAAGCCTTATGATATTTTCCTGGCATCTCCCCAGCCAACCCCAATAAGAAAACGTAGATTGGAGTTTTTCAAGTAAAATGTTAGTCTGACATGGGGGGTAAGGATTGCTAACCCTGTGGGTCCAGACAGCACAGAGGAGAGAGCCACAGACTCTGGGCCCTCCACAGTCTGACATTGCAGAAGCATGGTTCTAGGGGCCCTAGCTCAAGGGCTTCTTCTGGGAGAAGGTGACCCAGGTAGCTCTGGAAGATCTGATACGGCCACCAGACGGGGAAGGTTGGTGGGGGCAGGTAACAGGCCCCAGTCAGGAACAGGCCAAGTCCAGTTGCAATACAACTACCTTATCGTGTCCCTCCTGCTTCCTTCTTCCCTCACGTATGGTTTTCTCCAGCCCCTGAAGCTCCAGACAGGCCCACTATCTCCATGGCCTCTGAGACGTCAGTGTATGTGACCTGGATTCCCCGTGGGAATGGTGGCTTCCCAATCCAGTCCTTCCGTGTGGAGTACAAGAAGCTAAAGAAAGTGGGGGACTGGATTCTGGCCACCAGTGCCATCCCTCCTTCCCGGCTCTCAGTGGAGATCACTGGCCTAGAGAAAGGTAGGGGTCTGGCCACTGTCCCACCTGGTCCTCCAGCTGTCCCCGACCCCTCAGAAAACAGTCAAAACTTTGGAGGCTCTTCTTTCTGCTGGTCTGCCCCCCCCCATCTTGCGTACATGGATGCTCTTGGTGGTGTCCCCTCCATTCTACAAACCCTTCCTTATCCTCCCTCTCTCCGTAAGAGGTCCATAGCTCTCCCCTCTGTGGCTCCTTTCTGAAGAAGATGGGAGTTCTTGTGTCCTTTGGGGACTGGCGTTTGGGGAAGGGCTACCCAAAAGATCCCTCCAGGTTCTGGGTGTGCTGGGTGGGGGTGAGTCAGAAGTGTGTTTTCGAGCTCCTGGGTTCAAGTGAGTGTCTCTTACCAGGCACCTCCTACAAGTTCCGTGTCAGGGCTCTGAACATGCTGGGGGAGAGTGAGCCCAGCGCCCCCTCCCGGCCGTATGTGGTGTCGAGCTATAGTGGCCGTGTGTACGAGAGGCCTGTGGCAGGCCCTTACATCACCTTCACTGATGCTATCAACGAGACCACCATCATGCTCAAGTGGATGGTAAGTGGCCTCGCACAGAGTGCAACGGGGAGATGGGGCCTAGCTTCATGATGACAGGGGCTGGCTGCTGCAGCAGCAGGAGCAGGAAGGAATCACTTTTCTGCCCTTCTAAGATCCTTCCCCTTAAGTGGCCACCCCCCAAACCCCCCATACCTGGGAATTGAGCCAGAGAGCCTCATCCTATGGTACCCAAGCAGGTTTAGAGGGGACTTACATCTTTGGAGAAATGGCCATTTCTGGTCTCCAAGAGCTGGGGGACCTTTAGGCTAAATAACAAGTGATCTTACAGCCTTCCCCCAGAAAGCCTTGGAAATATCAGCAGAAGTATTTTCTAGGCTCCCTCAGTGAATTTTTAAACTCCAGGCTGGGGTAAAATTTCTATCCACCAGTGCTTCTATTCATATGATTTCTCTGCTCCATGGGCAACTTGTTTTTCTTCTCCATTCCCTATAGTATATTCCAGCAAGTAACAACAACACCCCAATCCATGGCTTTTATATCTATTATCGACCCACAGACAGTGACAATGATAGTGACTACAAGAAGGATATGGTGGAAGGTAAGCAGCACCTCAGGTGAAATGGTTTTCTCTGTTGGCAAGGGGGGCCTAGGTGTTGGTGAAAGCATAAAACCTGGGCTGGTGGGCCACAAAGCATCCATGCGCATTTCATGGACCCGTGACACACCTAGGGTCATCAAGATCATAAACCCACATGCTTCCTTTCCTCCAGTGCTCCTCCGCCCCAGGGTGCCCTGCGGCATTCACAGCACCAGCCCAGACACACACACCCCCGTCCGAGTCCAACTGTGACTGGTTCCAGACAGACCAGATGCATATCACTACGTGTGACTTTCTTGCTTTGTTTTCCAGGGGATCGATACTGGCATTCCATCAGCCACCTGCAGCCAGAGACCTCCTACGACATTAAGATGCAGTGCTTCAATGAGGGTGGGGAGAGTGAGTTCAGCAACGTGATGATCTGCGAAACCAAAGGTGATTCTCTTTAGGCTCTCTGCTCTCCTCTTGCTATTCCATGTGGCAGGCTGGTAACTCTTCCCCATGAAGACGCCTTATTTTCTAAGTACTCCTAAACCTTGCCATTTTTAACCCTTCTGTTCATTTTCCTGGGCCTCAGGTATGAATAGGGTTGCCATCCTGATGGCTTCAAGGAAGTGGGGAATTAACTCATACATGATGAACTCATGGAATAGAACCCATCCTTAAGGTCAGAACTTTCTATAAACACTATAGTCTGATAAATTTTGGTACTTATATTGGTTGGTTTACTGAATTTAACTACAATTCCATGGCGTAGGAAAGAAACTGAGCAAGTTCACTTAGCCAGTTAGGGGTGGAGCACACTTTGGGCCAAATTCATCTAACGACAAGCCTGGATTCTTTCTCTGCACTGAAGCATGTTAGACATCTCCACATAATAACTTGTTAATATTTGCACCTTGGTCAAGTGGATAGATACCACCATCTCCATTTTGCAAATATGGAAACGTCTAACGGAGGTATATTGCAAAGAACAGAATCAGGAGAGGATCACAAAGGAATAGGAATGGAGACAAAAAAGAATCCATTTTCCCGACATTGGCAACATTGTCTCTCTAGCTTTGCACTGCTTTCCTCCCCTATTCAGCAAAGGCGGAGTGCCCCCTGTGTGCACTCCCTGCCCGCTTCCCCCCTGTGCAGGGAAGGGAGGGGCTGGAAGTCCTGCAGCACGTGGCACACAGAGTGCCCGGGGCAAAGAGCAGAGGCTTCACCCCGGCTTCTAGGGCTTGAAGCTTCAGGTGGGTCTAGCCTGGGGGACAGGGTCTGCCTGCAAGTAGCGCCCCGTGGTTGGAGGGTGTGGCATCTAGAAGGAGAACGAGAGAGGGAATGCTCAGGGAAGGGCCCGAGGGTTCCGTGGGCATTGGATCATCAAGGACCCTGTGGCCGTGGGGTCGAGAGGGCTTCCTGGTGTCTCTGCAGGAGCGGGCTGGGGGAGAGCGCGGCGCCTGTGAAGTATGGGCGAAGAGAAGGGACGAGTTGGAGTCTGTCCTGAAGGATGTGGGGGTAGGACCAGGGCCCGCTAGCACATCGGGGCCGGGGGAGAGTGAGGGGAGTTCAGAGTGAACTCAGAGTGAGGTGTCTAGCACAAAGTGCGCAGGGATGATGTTGCCATTTATTGAAGTGGGGAAGCCAGAAGAGCAGCAGAGCCCAGGAGAAGGGAAGGAGCAAGGGGAAACCACTCAGAGACTTCCTGGGGCTGATTCTTCCGAGACCCTGAAAGAGAAGCAGGTCTGTCGGCAGGGGAGGGCCCCGGGCACAGGGACTTGGCAGCCATCAGGACACAGGACAGAGTAGAGAGAGTGTGGCCTGAGAGGGTCGAGGAGGGCTGGCAGTTCTGAGGAGAAGACAGAAAAAGGCAAGCGGCAGCCCTCGGAGAGGTAGCGGGAGATCCCCAGCCGTGCTGTCAGGGTCGAGAGGCAGACGGCTGTGCACGGGAGTTAACAGGTCAGACACAGCCCGCTACTAGCATGAGCCACAGGAGGAGTCGCCGTCGTGTTGGAGAAGTGGTGGTTCCCGGTTACTGAATGTCCTAGCGCATCTCCCCACCTCCATCCCCCTGCTCTGCGGCCAGGCTCAGACCTAGGACTTTGCATCCCTTATCTGCCCAGGAATAGCAAATCCATGGGTAAATTCTGCCATTCCCAGTTCTTTTGCTGGTTTCATGCATTTTTTTAAAGATTTTATTTACTTATTTGAGAGAGAGAGTGAGAGAGAGAGCAGGAATGGGGTGAGGGGCAGAGGGAGAAGCAGGCTCCCTACTGAGCAAGGAGCCCGATGTGGGGCTCGATCCCAGGATTCCGGGATCATGACCTGAACCGAAGGCAGACGCTTAACTGACTGAGCCACTCAGGTGCCCCTCATGCATTTTTTTTTTTTTTTTAAAGATTTTCTTCCAAAAGTTCACCGGCTATTCTCTGAGAAAAGCCCTACACCTCTTCTGCCCAAAAGACCCAGTCTGATTCAGTGCTTGGCTCACAAATATCTCAGGTTGTGTTTTGAAATAGAAGGTTCAGTTCCCTTCAGCAATATCAAATCTCCCATTAGAGGCCAGTTTCATGCTGAGCTTGGACACCGCACTCATCTAATACAGAGTTTGAGGCACTGCCTTGTGAGTTTGACCCCATTTCCCAGTCCCACGGAATCAGGTTTGTTGTTGGTGCTGTTTTTTGTTTGTTGGGAGGGAAATGTCAAATAATCGATGCTGAAGTGAGTTTTGTCCACAATTACAGCCCGGAAGTCTTCTGGTCAGCCCGGTCGGCTCCCACCCCCAACTCTGGCCCCACCTCAGCTGCCACCCCCGGAAACCGCAGAGCGGCCTGTGGGCACCGGGGCCATGGTGGCACGCTCCAGCGACCTGCCCTACCTGATTGTTGGGGTCGTCCTAGGCTCCATCGTCCTCATCATTGTCGCCTTCATCCCCTTCTGTTTGTGGAGGGCCTGGTCTAAGCAAAGTGAGTGAGTGACCCCACCTCGGCACCTCGGGGAGGAGCCCAGGGAGGGGAGGAGGCGCCCTGCTTCGCATTCACTAGAGCGTAAGCTCCTGGGTCCCCCCACAGGGCTCAGAGAGAGAAAAATACGCCACGCCCAGGCCCTTTCCTCCCAGTTCATGGGCCTTGGCAGATGGAAAGCATGCAGTGGAAGTGGTCTGTCTTCTCTGAGTCTCTGGAGCTCAGTACTTACCTGGCTCCAACTCCTTTCCATGTCTGAAGCTGCTGCTCTGACCACATGTTCATGTTGCAAATGGACCCCATGTCCTCCCTGCTGCTTCTCTGGGCCTGCGGATGCCTTGAGCTTCCCCTCTTAGCCTGTTACCCACTAATTTCTGCTTCAAATGGCAACACGTCTGGGCAACTTGCCTCATTTAAATATTGCTTCTGTTGGCTCACCACTTCTTGCCCCTGTATCTCCTCACCCTTCTCCCCACTGCAGAAAAGAGTTAAATGTTAGAAGTGGGTGACTGGAAGAATATTCGGAGAGAGAATATTCTCATCCCTGAGGCAGTGTCAGTTCCCTGCGTACCTCATTTTACCCAGTGTAGTCAGAAGTTTTCTGAGCTTTCTATGGTACTGGAGGCTGCCCTGGGCCTCCTTGGCCTAAGCATACCTCTGTCCTTCTGTCGTTCCAGAACATACCACAGACCTGGGTTTTCCTCGAAGTGCCCTTCTGTCCTCCTCCTGCCAATACACTATGGTACCACTGGGAGGACTCCCAGGCCACCAGGCCAATGGGCAGCCCTACCTCAGTGGTACCAGTAGCCGGGCCTGTGCCAGTGGGATCCACGGGAACAGGGGCTGCCCTGCAGCTGCCCTGGGCTACCCAGGCGTGAAAGCTCAGCAGCACTGCCCAGGGGTGCTTCAGCAGGTAACGTAATCCTGGGAATGTGGGCACATAGGTGCGGGCCAGCACAGGGGGGTTGTTGGGCTGCCTCCTGGGGGTTTTTCCCTTCCAGCCTTGAATCCTGGGCTGCCGGGTCTGGCTCTCTTTAGTCAGGAAGGAACGGCTCATTCTGTCGAACAGCGAACAGGAAAGCTACCTGGACTCTGATGTGACCTTTTTGTTACTCTTTCTTTTGAGCAGCAGGAAGACACCAGCGGCCCGCTAACGCAGACCATTCTTGGCACCGGATATGACCCCCCCAGTCACCAGATTCCCAGGTAACCAGGCCTCTCCCATCCCTGCCTTCCGCTCCAGAGCTTTCTTTCCCAAAAGCTCCTCACACCCAGGCTCAGGCACTGAGGGGGGCCGGGGAGGGGGGCACATCTGACAACCCGCTCCGCCGGACTCGTCTCCTAAGGAGGTGTTGTGTTTGCAGTTATAATGCCCTGCCTGCTTTGCGGCATGGGTGGGCCTGTCAGAGTCCTGCCCTCGCTCGGCAGGCCAGAGCAGCCACATGCAACCGGCTCGGTCCACAGGCCCCTCGGCACCTGACTGCACATCCTTTCACGCACCCAGAACTTCCACAGAAAAAAATGGAAATGGACTAGCATTACCCACGGAAGTGGTGATATGGCGCCTCTTACTGTTCAAATGGTCAGCTCTGACGCCCTCAGACGGGGCGGTGAGCGGACAGGCCCACGCGGCCTCCACCTCACTTCTCCATCTGGTCTCGCGCCCGCAGGGCTCCCAAGGCTAGCCCAGACGAGGGCTCTTTCTCATGTACACTGCCTGATGACTCAACTCGCCTGCTGCTCCAGCCCCACCAAGACTGCCGCCGCCTCCAGGAGCAGCCCGCCGCCACAGGCCAGTCAGGCGCAAGGGACGTACCCCAGAGCCCTGGGCTGGAAGCCGCCTGGGACCCTCTTTTTCACCGAGGTTGGTGCCGGGGGCAGGGCAGGAAATGGCACAGGCCGGGGATGACATGAAGTAGGTGTCCATAACCCCACAGTGGCCTAGAGAGGGGGAGAGAACAGTCCTCAAAGGTGGTGTTAAGAGCCATCCAACAGCTTTTCTATGGGAGAGACAGGGAGCGAGCCTGTGGGGGCAAACCAGGTGGGGCCGGCTCTAAAAAGCTGAGAAAAGGACACATCCCCATTTCAGAGAAAGAAGCCCTTTTGGTCTCGGCATCTTAAGACCATTCACAAATTCCTACCGCCTCTCATCACACCAAGAGGCATTCTCTAATCACCCCAAATACCTTGCTTTGTTGGGTCTTGTCTCTTAATTAAGGAATGAGGTGATATCAGCCATTAAGCAACTGAGTTCTCACATCACCCTCCTAACTCTGTGCTTCCACAGAGCCTTTTCTCCGGGGCCTCAGTGCACACCGCCTGCCCCACAGTCCTCCTTCGTGCCAGGCTCTTGGAAATCAGTGGACACTTGGTTGGGGCCCATGCTGATTCGGACAATTGGCTAATGCTTCTTAGTTTCCATGGCATGAATGTCCGATCCTAGACTCTGTCTCTGGGAGATAAAATTCTAAGACAGCCACCTCCTAGAGCCAGACCCCAGCATCATCAAAACCGGACTCCATCTGGGGTGGGATGATTATGCCCAGAGAAATCATATCAGAGGGGTAGACTAGCAGCTTATGTCTGGAGAGAACAGGGCTCTCGTCCACATTTCATGGGCTCAGCTGACTTCATCTGCTCCAGGGTATAGGCTTAGTTGCTTGAGAGTCTCGGGGGTTCCCTCACTGAAATGTGTAGGTGGGACATGGGTAACAAGTGCCCCCCCATGTCTCTGAGACCTGAGAACAGAAATGCCCTTGCCGTAGTTACGTGTTTCTGCCTCTTTTAGGGCTAGTATAACCAACTCCCGTCACAGAGACTGGCCCAGTACCCTGAGCAACGGTCCCTGGTCAGTCTGGATTTTAATGTTTTCCATCTTTCTCTCCCCTCAGGGCCGCTGTGCTGCTTGGGCCTTGTACCGGTTGAAGAGGTGGACAGGCCTAACTCCTGCCAAGTGGGTGGAGGAGACTGGTGTTCCCAGCACCCCGCAGGGGCCTACGTAGGGCAGGAACTTGGGATGCAGCTCTCCCCCAGCTCACCAGTGCACGTAGCTTTTGACACACCACCTCCTACAATTTAGGCAGAAACCAATATCCCAGAAAGACTATATATTGTTTTTAAAAAGAGAAAATTGGTATTTATTTTTCTATAATAGCCATATTTATATATTTATGCACTTGTAAATAAATGTATATGTGTTTTTATAATTCTGGAGAGACACAGAGAATCCTACCCACTGAGGTTTGAGGGGGAAATCAAAGAAGCCCCCGTAACAGGATTCCACCTGGCAAGAGTAACACAGACTGAGGCGGCAGCCCTTCACTGAGCACCTCTGCCACCATCCAGGAGGCCGCACAAGGCCCCCAGAGAAGCTGCTGAGAGGACGAATCTTAGGCACACTGTCCATGACCAATGATGAGGGAAAAGCAAGGGCCCCATCACAGGCTGGAGACACTCGTGAAGACGGCTGGACCGGGTACTACAGGAGACGTTTTCAGAAGATGCTCATGAGAATAGACTAAGATGTGTATAGTCCTATAAGTATTAACAAACCTTCCAGAATCAATAATCTGTGGCAACCTATCTCTGTAAAAACAAACACTGTAACTTCTAAATAAATGTTTAGTCTTCCCTGTAACCTTCAACTTAGTCACATATGAGTCAGCATCCTCTTTAGATGTTAGGATTCAGTTTGAGTATTTGAAGAAAATCTCCACTTGTGACATTTCAACTCTGTCAAGAGTCTGAGAGCTGGAAAAGGTAGCAGATGTCTAATTCTTTGTCTTTTTAAGTATTGTGTTAGTAACTGTTTAGTCCGAGAGGGAGACAGTGTGAAGTAGTTAAGCAGATTCGCAGCTCTCTTACTGAATGGACTCGAGGTAAAGCTTTGGTCACAGAGATACGTGTGGAAGACGAAGTATATTCTCCAGAATGCCGTTTAGTTAAATGCTAGGCTGCATGTGCATGTGCGGTACCTGGTAAAACTCACTTTTCTTTCCAAAGATAGACCAACATTGCCAGAGGAGTTGACCCACTAGTCATCTAAAATCAACATTTACTTACTTCCATACAACCACAGGATCAACCTTTATACCTGCAACTGGCACTAGCTGGAGGCTGAAGCTTTGCACTGAAAGCCCTAACACTCAGCCGTTCTCAGGAGGGAAATTGTGTGCTAGATTTCAGCAAAGGTGAGTTACAGATGCAATGCAGCCTGAGACTCTCAATCTGGTTACGAGTCCTGGGGCCAGACGCACTCCACCCTAGTCACCCGTGGGAGAAACCAGATTCTCGGACAAGTGCACCCTCTACTGGCCAGAAGAGATACCGGGCCTGCGCTTACCTTTGTCACATGCTTTTTCTGTCCGACAGCTAAACTGGGAAAAGCGTTCTCATCGAGATGCAACATGATCTTTAGAAAAGTTGTATTTAAAAAATACTTTAAGAAATAAAATGAAGGACTGTAAGGAACATGGAAATGATAGAAGAAATAAGATGTAACTTCAGCTATGACCCTGCGCTGTGGGCCTAAAAGTCACTTCCAGGAGTGGGACAGGGCCAATACTCTCAGTCCTTACTCAGCTGAGCCAGGGTCTCTCAGAGCTGGGCTGTAACTCACCTCCTAGCCCACTGGCTTTAAATTTTATTTTACTTATTTTTTTGCTCCTTGATGATCCCACGTAGTTGTCGAAGTGAATTTTGGTGAACTTTATGGAAGTGATACATAAAATTGCTTTTTTTTTTTTTTTTAAGATTTTATTTATTTATTTGAGACAGAGAGAATGAGAGAGACAGAGAGCACATGAGAGGGGGGAGGGTCAGAGGGAGAAGCAGGCTCCCTGCTGAGCAGGGAGCCCGATGCGGGACTTGATCCCGGGACTCCAGGATCATGACCTGAGCCGAAGGCAGTCGCTTAACCAACTGAGCCACCCAGGCGCCCACATAAAATTGCTTTTTGCACAGCCCTGGAACCATAACAATATTGAATGGTTTTTGCTCTCAAAAAAAAAAAAAAAAAAATTGTAGGACAGAAAAATCACTTCTAAGGCACATTAAATGAGATAAATATGTGTATTTACCTTAGCCAATAGCAGGAAAAGAGGAAAGGCATCAGGCCTCTAAATTTTAGCCTAGAAAATAAAATGGCTTAGATATTCGATTTCATTGTATTTTATATTTCTTTAGATTCAGATTATTATAGTGCCTTTTAAAAGTCTGATTCAGCCGGCAAAGGCTATATAATTCACCAATGGAAGAGTAGGACCTAGGGCAGGTGCTGGTGGGGGTGCAGAGCCCAGCTCAGGCCCACAGCTCACCCCCCGCCCCAGGCATGGCAGTCCTCCATGACAGGACAGCCGGCCTTGGCAACAGTGACTAACTGTGACACAGGGCTTCACTCGACAGCTACTTTTTCTTCCAGTGTTGGGTTTTGAGTGTACTGTGGACAAGGGTTCAAAATAGCCAAGTTACGTTGGCAGTTTACCCAGAGGTAACTCCGTGTGGACAGATTTTGGCCTCACTCTGAGAGGTGAGGCAGCTTTCTCCACAACACAGCCAGAGGCAGAGAACAGTCTGATCAGGAGAGCAGGAGTGAATGGAAAGTTATCCCCCACCAAAGCTGAACCCTGGTGGTCTCCTTCTGTCCAAAACTGAACTTCCCAAAGACTCTGATACTATACTTAAGTACAGATTTAAGGCTAAGTCTGGAATCACGTAGAAATGTAACTAAAGCTAGCTATAGGTCTTGTTCAAAATAAATTCGAAATAAACAACTGAGTATTAACTATATTGTCAAACCTACAGGATGAAGGCCTGACTATTGTGGACGTAAGTGGTGATTCAGTCTAGTTTGATTTGGGGGGTGGAGATAAATAATCCTGATTGGTTTTACAGAGTTGAAAAACTCAGGGAGTCTTTGCCACAGCTCTTCCATAGACTCTAAAGTCATTCTTGCTGCGATTAGAATCACAGAATTTCAGAATGGGAAAGAGACTTAGAGCTTATCCAAATCCTTCATTTGTCAGATAATAAAATGAGGCCCAGGAAGATTACGTAACTTCCCCTGGCTCTCACTACCACCTAGGGAACGGGGTTTTCCCGGAGACCAACCCCTTTATCCAGGCAGTTGCTCATTGTGGTAGCCAGCCAGCGAGGAACTGAAGCCTCCTGCCAAACAGCTACGTGAGTGCATCTGGAAGTAGCCCTTCCGGCTTCAGCCAAGCCTCGCATGGGGTGGCCCCAACTCACAGCTTGACCACAACCTTGGGAGAGACTCTGAGCCCAGAGCAGCCTGCTAAGCTGCTCCCAGATCCCTGACCCTCAGAACCCTGGGTGAGAGAAGTGCCTGTTGCGTTAAGCAATGCTCGGGGGTAACTTCATGTAGCAATAAGGAAGTAAAACCCTCAGAGCTAGGACTAGCAATTTTTGTTAGATGCTTGAAGGGCACCCAGAGTTTAGGGTGTACAGCAGAGGAAGTAAGGGCGCTCTCCAGTACAGAAGCTACTTCACCAGGGATTTAAGCTACTGGGCACAAACTTTTTGGATCGCTTAAATAGGAACATGAAAGAATCTTTGAAAGGAAGCAAGTCCTATCTAATCTCGGGGAAGGACAGATCAGCAGGCTGGTCACAGGTTAGGAAGACTTGACGTTGCCGGGTCACCTTCTACGCTGATGTAATATCGCCTTCCTCACCTTTCCTTCTCCATGACTAACTTCTATTCTGGGACAGCTCAGTGGAGACGCTCATTCATATATATGGACCTAGAGAGCTCTGAATCTCAAATGCTAAGCTCTGTTACTAACAGGGGTCCAAATATCAGGGAGATCATTCCTAAATGGGTACAGCCATGAATCCCCATCACCGCTTACCCCCAAACGAAAAGGACAATCAAATTAGTTTAAAATGTTAAAAAAAAAAATTAGTTTAAAATGTTATGCACAATCAAAAGTGATGGTTGGAGCCAGTCTCTCAGAGTGATAGAGTGATGTAACCTATCAAGACTTAGGGGTCTACATCAAAAACAGCAAATGACTCGACTAGAACCTGGAAGAAAATGCAGAGGACGTGAAAAGCTATGGGACTACTTAGAATACTGGTAGAGCTGCAAACACCTTCAGAGAAAAGCCGCCTTGTTGACCATTTTGCAAAACATACTCCTCTGCTCCATTCAGAGCTGAGGAGTTTGCCGAAGCCAGGGGTGATTCAGGAAGCTGGGTAGTCTCTTGCTTTCGGCCAATCCAAAGCTAACAGCTCTGCCTGCATTTCCTGCATCCTGAGCCCTCAAATAACTGCTCTGTGGAGTTAACAATGTCAGAATTCTGATTTGCATCTCATTCTAAGATACTGTTGGCAGAATAGCTCGTGCTTTTGTTTTTTGTTCTCAGAAAACACTGAATATCAGAGTTGATTTTCCAAGGACTGAAACAAGCAAGCTTTCTCACAGATTGCTAGTTTTTCCTGCCGATGGCTAAAAATTCAGATAAGCAAGAGACAGATTTCCTAAAACAAGATATATTGCAGATGCTTTCTTGCAGTTTTGAGATACATACAGCTTCTGAAGCCTCCATATTCAATCCAGTGGGCTCCAAACAGATCTAAAATGGTTCAGTTCAATAAGAAATAGATGTTGAGTGCTAGAGTCCATTCTAAGATAACCAAATTGGAGAAAAGTTATTAAAACTATATGAGTGGTTCTGGTCTTAGACTTTTAAATAAATTCATTTTAAAATAATAGGACTATTGCAGCCGGCAAGGAAACAGAACTTCTGGTAAGTTGTATGTCGGAAATCTTGGACGGAGTTGAGAGAAAAAAGCAAACTTAAAGGCCCATGGGCTTCATCTCCTTCTCTTGTGGAGGCTGAATGAGGGGTAGGATAAGACCACCTTTCTTATGCAAGAGAGCAATCTCTTCCTTTAAGGCCAAAATCCTTTCTGCCTGGAGTTGGATCAATTCAGTGACCTTCTCTCTTGCCACAATGTCCGCTTTCCGAGGGCCCTGGAAGGCATTGCCCTGTTAAAAGAAAACACCTCCCTGCTTTAAGCATCACATGTAATGTGAAAAATTCCCCATTCTTATGTTACAAGTGCCTATCTTACTGTCAGTTTAAATACCCATTGCTTCTTATTTTGAGGGGCCTTCAATTCTTCCACTGAAATCCCACCATTAGAAATGTGCCCCTCTGGCTAATGAGTAACTCTTAAAATGCAAATCCCATTAAGATAGCTATCCCTCATTCCTACTATAGAAGGGCTCAGCACTGGAACCATAAAAGACGGGGTACCCCCATTTTCTATACAGCCCATATTTTGTTTCCCAAAAAGGAAATCTCTATTTCCTCATCCAATTCCTTCTCCTGTCCAGCCAACTCCTGCTTATGCTCCAGACATCACTTTTAGGGAGTCCTTTGTCCTGTGGACTAGATTAGGATTTCCTGTTCTGTGTTCTTACATAACATCCATCATGTATCATCGTGATTATGAGATCGAACCATTAAAATTTATATCTGAGACTCCTTTTTTAGGTTGAAAAAGTGGCAGTTTCATATGGTTCAACCTAAATGCCTGTTTTGAGATCTTTCTTGCAAGAGCCTGTGCCTTTAAGAGCTAGATGGATCTCACCACTCTACCCAGCACCTGCCCTGGAGCGTGTGACATAAGGACCTGCTCAAAAAGCTTTGAATGCATGTTAAAGGGAAGAAGATGACACTTATGTAGTATATCCACTCTGTGCTTAGAGCAGAGGCAGCCATCATGTGACCTCGAAGGAAACTCCAAAGAATCACTGAGAGAATCAGAGAGCTACTGGCCCGGGCATCACAGGCCCACTAAGCCAAAAACCCTCAGTCATCACCTCCAGACTTCTTGTTAGTGAGGAAAATGACCCCTATTTGTTTAAGCTACTCTCCACAGGGCTTTTGGCTACTTGTAGCTAAACCCATGCCTCAGCTCATGGCATCACTCCAGCTGGTCACTTTGAAGTCACCTTAACTTTCCCTCATTTTCCTCACCATATCCAGTCAAAGTTTGGCTATTCTTACTTTGAAATGTCTGATCCTTTTTTGTTCTTGCCATCTATATCCCAATTCATGCCTAGACTGTTGGAAGAATAATAGCAATGGACTCAGCTTTGGAGGTGGACAGACCTTGGTTTAAAAACTAAGCACCATTCATTAGCTCCGAGGCAGTTACTTAACTACTCTGAGCTTTGGAAAGTAGTATTTTGAGAGTAGCAGTATGAGACATTCCACGTAAAGAGACTATACATGAAAATCTATTACTTTAATACCATAAAAATTATCTATGTAAAGATATATATGTAAGGATCTCCTATGTAAAGAGACATATACTATGAATTTCCTTTCCCATTTAACTGATCTTCTACTCAAACACTTCAGACTCTTTTCTCCAATATATCTGGACTTACCAAAGCACATAAAGCCAACAAGTGTGTTGGACTTACCAAAGCACATAAAGCCAACAAGTATGACTGCTTATTCTATGAAGATCGTGTTTAGGCATTAACCTTCTGGAACACCGTCCTGATTAATTCGAAAATTCTTCAGTGGGTAAAGGGCCCTCAATACTCAGATTTCTAGTATCCTCTCATATTGAATTTCCAATAATAAACCTCCCAAATCCTCTTATTCATTCTTGCTTCTAGACTTGTACTTAGGTAATTCTTAAACTCTAGCCTGCATCAGAATCATCTGGAAGGCTTGTTAATGTAGCTGGCTGGGCCCCTCCCCCAGAGCTGCTGATTCAGATCTGTGGGTGGCCCGAGAATTTGCATTTCTAATAAATTCCCCAGGTGATGCTGATGCTGTTTTTCGGGGGACCACACTTTGTGAACCCCTGGCTTAGACCATTTCCAGGATGCTTAAAGAAAACCAAGGGAAACAATGGGCGTTTTTGCAGATACTTCTGTAAGAACATGACATATATATTTTAAAACATATCGCATATGTGTTAAGTTCCTAGAGGACACCTCACCTAGGTGAACCTTGAATCAAGTGAACCTGTATTAAATAAGTTATCCACCATATACTATGTATTAAGTATTATGTCAGGCTCAATAAATATTATATAAGAAAAAGTTGAAAGATATAAAAAGTAGCAAGTGTTTTAATAAAGTAATATGAGATCCTACAATTAAAGATACCCACTTTAAATCAAATGAAATAAACAAATATTGGAAATGGGTATTTGTTACCAAATTTAGGGATTATTTTGGTGTCATTTGTACCTAACTAACCTTACCTCTCCAGGGCTAAGGCAAACCCCATAGATTAGTACATATGTAAACTCATGTCCCGCAAAAGGCATACAGTAAAACTAGTCCCCCAGGCTCACCTGTAAAGTGGGTACTAGCAACTTCATGTCCTCAGGGTCCCAGGTGGACTGGAAGTGGTACAAGATCAAGGTTTGTTTAAATGCCAGCACTTGATATTCCTGTGAATAGCTACCTTCACAGAGCTTCCCCAACTCTGATAAAAGGTCTGAAGAAAAGGAACATACCTGCTGGTTCTGTAGTGTATTCAACTGAGAATCAAGTTTCTTCTTTTCAATACATAAATCATTCATCTGATGAAGTTTTTTAGTGTGTTCCTTTGTCTTCATCATCAACTCCCATCGTACCTGGGCAATCTTTTCCTGCCAGGACAGGAAGATGTAAAATGGGTTAAGTAAATAAGAGAGGAAACAGAAAAATACATGTCCAGATTTGATCAAAACCATTCAGCAAATATGCATATGAAAAAATATAATAAAAAATCACTATGAAAATGCAACCAGAGCCAACTGCATTGGCTCTGGTTCAATTAGAGAAAAGAAGAATGTAGGTATGCTCAAAGATACAAGGAGGTAAAAAAGATAGACATAGATATCACTTCATTGTTGAAGAATGAAATCAGTATGCAAACAGTACTGCTATTCATTACTTAAAAGGAAGAATATTAATTTAAGCAGAAAACTTTCATATATTGTTCTTTCCCCAGCCTTGGCCCAAGATCCTCAAGTAGCCTTGAATGGCCATGCATCTCCTGGTGGCTTTCCTTTGTTCTGTTACTGCTCCGAAAATTATTTTAGATTGCACATATTATCTCCAGCATTCCCCTCCCTGAAAATCTTGGATAAGCAAAGATGAGACAAGATGACACTAGGAACCTCTTCTCCTGCCCTGTCTACTGATAAGACAGGAAACTGGAGAAGTCATCATGACTTGGGGGCTTATAAAATCTTTATACAAGCTCCTATCTTTGAACCTGGCTACAATGGGACACTGCCTCATCTCATAACTCAGGGAACAGTGTAGGCATTAACATCTTCTAAGACCCCACCAGCGAAATAGTCCATACCTGGTTATAGAATTTATTATTTAGAGATGTTTCCTAATTTCCAGATATGAACAGCATGTAAAAGCTATAGGGAACACTACAACTGTGATCCTCCGAGCACAGCGGTTCCATCTCTAACACTGTCAGAGCATTTATTTATACATTAATGTAGACCTCAGAGGGGAATCCTGGTCATCAACCATGCCATTTTGTTATATTTTCATGTACCCAGGACCCCAAAACCTAGTGCTGGTGCTTTCACCCCAAGACAGACAAGTCCCTTCAACTAAGTGAATGGTCAGGATGCTGAGACAGGCTTAAGATCATGGGGGAGCCAAGTGGGGCCCACAGACTCATCTCTGGCTGCTCAGATGCTTCGCAGGAACCACAGACAGTGTTTCTTGCCTTGACCCACGTTCAGCCAAGGCAGGTCACCTGTTGTCTCTGCCATACCTCCCACATCTTCATTTCCTTTGCATTCGTTAGCTCCTTTCGAAGTTTTTTGATCTTTAGCTCTTCAAGCGTTGTGTTCACGGAAAGTGTCTGAAGGGCTTCTAGGTCTATCACACGGCCAAACTTGCTGATCATTAGTTGATGGACCGTTTCTTCCATTTCTGAAAAAAAAAGACTTCACTGTCTTAGGTTGTTCCGTGGCCCGCATTGTTATTAAATGAACAATACCAGTAGCAACAACATTCCAAAGAACAGAGTTTGCAAGAGGATAGTAAAAGATTTTATGCTACCAGTTGACTTGTCCTCTGTGACTCTTCGCCAGCTCCTTTCCTCACTTAAAATGCCCATTCCTGGTTGTCTTTTCATCTACTTGAAAATCCTGTGTAAGGCAGACTCCACTTTCCCCCAGTTGTTTCCACCCTCTGCTGTGCCCCTCCTCAGACTGTCAAGGGCCCCAACTGGACAAAGAACTCGTCAGATTTTTTTTTTTTTTAAGTCACTGATCTCTACAGCATCTAGTGTTAAGAACAGAGCAGGCACTTAGAGGAAGTAAGTGTTTCCATCGTACTCCAAGTAAAAATTAAAGTCTGATTCTCAAACATTCCAGGCTCATTCTCATCTCAGTTCCCACCGACTGGAATGTTCTTCCCCAAATAGCCACATGGCTCCCTCTTGCCAGCCCATTTTCTGAATGCAAGTTGTAAGGCTCATTTCCAATACACTCAGTTCTGAAGGGGTAACCAAGGTCCTCGTCCTCTAACCAGGGAAAACCACACCTTACCAGTATTCCACCTTTCCAGGGAGCGGTTCCTGGCTCCTACAGACCTGAGCACTCTCCTTTCCCGTCCCTTCTTAATTTTTCTTCTTAGTAATGATCTCCATCTAACATGCAATATATCTTACTTTTGTTTACTGTCTTTCCTCAACATGAGAACCCTGGAACTTCTAGGGAAAATTCCATTTGTGGGGTCTGAGCTCCCCAAGAAAATGTAATTCTTGTAACAAGACTTTCTCAGGTACCAGACTGTCCCCTAAGTGAAGTCTGAAGGCCCTAAGGTATCAGAAGATGATACAGTTCTGCAATGGTGTGGAAGTTTGTATCTGGTGTCATTGTTAAGGTTTGACTATAATGATATAACTGGCATGACTGCTGTTGTGCATGATCTGGGAAGGGCTGTTCACTTGTATTCTGTGTGAGTGTAATCCCCATGGACTTGTGTAATGTGGCGGCCATGATAATCAGTGATGCAAAAATGAAATGATGCTTAGATTATTTGTACACATGTACTAGCCTGTAGCTGCCTGCTTGGCCTCAGTAAGAACCTTGAGACTCCCTCCAGCTAGTGCCCTCTCCCATGACAGCCTCATGTACTAGGATGTGGACTCTGGTCCTTGCCATTTCCCCTGTGGAGCCAGCCTAATGCCCTTCTCCTGATTTGATTAGGCCAACTAGTGTTTACTGGGGACATAAAGCCTTCTGGAATATTCACCACATGCCTTCTCCATGGCCAAGAGCTGTGTTCTCCTTGGAATGAAGTGAACTTACTCCTTCCCACCACCATGTTCTAGACTCTCCTCTTCTTTTTTTTTTTTTTTTAAAGATTTTATGTATTTATTTGAGAGAGAGAGAGAATGAGAGAGAGCACATGAGAGGGGGGAGGGTCAGAGGGAGAAGCAGACTCCCTGCCGAGCAGGGAGCCCGATGCAGGACTCGATCCAGGGACTCCAGGATCATGACCTGAGCCGAAGGCAGTCGCCCAACCACTGAACCACCCAGGCGCCCTAGACTCTCCTCTTCTTGTTCACTGAGTCTATGGAAGGAGGAAAGCAACCTCAAGCCAAGCGTGGTGTTCCTCATCACTGCTAAGCCTTTGTTCTCCAGCTTACAGAAAAGGAACCCACTCCGAGTTCCACCTTCAGAATCAGGAAAACTTTAACCAGACTCACAACTTGCTTTTCAGAAAATGGGGTGGGGGGGTGGGGAGAAGAACTGAAAGTTACTGAATAAAACTTATACCACATGGAACTATTCCCTTTTATTTCCATTAACACTCTGAAAATTTGCAAACTTCATTTCATCTTCACACATTTTCCCAAAATGAAAGTTTGCCCAAACTGAAACAAGCTTCTTTCCTTGTTTTCATACTAGTTTATTCCTTGGTTTGATGAATAGTACTTTCAAATATAAACAACATTCATGGCCTACCGAAGCCAGAGGAATGTGAAGTACATGAGAAGCACTGGGACCTCAAGGCTTACACCTGACAAAACTGTGTGTCTCAAATTAGTGTTATTTAAACATGCAGTCCTAATATGTATTTTTTATTTTATAATCCAGCTGCCTTGCAGAACCAGCTGCCCATGAAGACAGAACCATCAACACTCACTGGAAACTGGCCTCTACAAATCCAAGCAACTTGGATTGGCTGACTAGTTGACTACTATAGGCTTCCCATTTTTTTTCTTTTTCAAATTAATATATATATACTTTTATTCAATTGTGGTAAAATACATAACATAAAATATCATTTTAAACATTTTTAATTGTAGAGTTCTGTGGCATTAAAATAGATACTAAGATATTAGCAATATTGTTTTTATTTATTTATTTAAGATTTTATTTATTTATTTGACAGAGAGAGAGAGACAGTGAGAGAGGGAACACAAGCAGGGGGAGTGGGAGAGGGAGAAGCAGGCCTCCCGCAGAGCAAGGAGCCTGATGCGGGGCTCAATCCCAGGACCCTGGGATCATGACCTGAGCTGAAGGCAGACGCTTAACTGACTGAGCCACCCAGGCGCCCCAATATTGTTGTTTTTAAAGTTGGAAACTTCACAACTTACACTTCTGTTCCATATATCAAATATTCAAAATGTATTTTAAAGGATAGTAATCTTTATACTGTGCATCTTATAATATCCACAACTCCAGATAGATTAAAAATACAAATATGAAGAACACTACTAATAGAGGACACTATGGACAAAATATCTTTATGATCTCAAAACAGGAAAGGATTTCTTAAACAAGACATATACAGGGGCACCTGGGTGGCTCAGTTGTTAAGCGTCTGCCTTCGGCTCAGGTCATGATCCCAGGGTCCTGGGATCGAGCCCCGCATCGGGCTCCCTGCTCGGCGGGAAGCCTGCTTCTCCCTCTCCCACTCCCCCTGCTTGTGTTCCCTCTCTTGCTGTGTCTCTCTCTGTCAAATAAATAAATAAAATCTTTAAAAAAAAATTAAAAAAAAACAAGACATATACACAGACACAATGCACAAACCATAAATATTGATAAAATTATATTAAGATTTTAAATGTCTATATCCCAAAAGGATACACTAAACAAAGTAAAAAGGCAAGTCACAAGAAGAAATTTGAAGTGGCTTAAAAGACAGAATATAGAAAGAACTCCCTAAATCAGTAATAAAACAAGTAGAAGTAAAAAATTGGTAAGGTTTATAATAGGCAACTTACAGAAAAGGAAACACAAATAAATGGCAAATAACTAATGTACGTGAAGATATTTAACCTCACCAGAATCCAGGAATCATGAATAAAAAACCACACAGAAATACAATTTAACATCCACCAGGCTGGCAAATATATTAAAGTCTGACAGCATCAAATGTTCCTGAGAATATGGAGCCTGAGCCGTTCTCACTGCCAGGGAAGTGGCAGGCTGGGGGGGTTGGGGGGGGGAGGAGGGGAGGGTTGGAGATAAAATGATACAACCACATCGGAGAGCAGCTTGGCAATATACAGGAGTGCCTGCCGGAAATGCGTAACACCCCTCTACAACCCAGACACCCCAGTCCTGGGGATTCACTTTCTCCCGTGCACAAGGAGATGTGTACAAGAAGATTTACTATAGCTCTGTCTTCATGAAAAATTAGAAATACGTGAAATATCCATCAACAGAAGATTGAAGAAAGAAGTTCTTTCAGAGTCCTACAATGGAATATTATCGTAACAGTTAAAGTGAATAAATTACAGCAGTATGGATACCTCTCAAAAATTGGCTTAATAAAGTGAACTGCAAAATGATATGAATAATATTACAGTTAAAAACATGCAAAGTAGGTCCATATGTTGTGTGTGGATACATACATATGCATATGTGCTCACCTGCCAGTTGACCCTGGGGAAGGGGCTGGGGGACAGTAGCAGAAAGAGGAGGAGCTTCAGTTGTACGGGCAATGTTTTGATTCCTTAAGCTTGGTGGCTAGTGATGTCACTCTATATTTCATCATGCATAAAACCTTTTAAACTTAAGAGAAACAGTTTCTATGATAAAGGATTTATTCTTTTAAAACAAGAGCGTGACCATTCAGTCAGCGGTATCAGGAAAGATGGTAGCTAGGAAGACGAGCAAGGGTTTCCTTGCTCTCAGTGGTTCTGATTCTGTGATAACTTACTGTTTTCAAAGCTGGAGGTGGTCACTCAATAGTTCCCTCTCTTATCAAGATAGTACTGGATAACCCGTGGGCTTAGTTACTCACTGCTTATGGTTTTTGCCATCTCTCTCTTTTCTCGGATAAGCTGTTTGCGCCTCTCCCGGCAGTCCTTGTTAAGTTTTTGCTGCTTGGAATTTTCTTCATGGAGCTGTATGATTCTTTCTTGGAGCCGTCCCAAGGAATGGTTAGAAAAGACCAAGGTTCCAGAAAGATCATTAGGAATTTCTCCAAATGCTACATACTCTACCTATCAAAACCAAAACAAAACCAAGATCAAACTAAATGTAAGATCATAGAAAGCACTTCCTTTTCTGTCCCTTGTTTAGATCATTGCCTTTGGACTTCTGTCATTCCCACCACTGAGTAAGGTAAAAGAGCCAGAGTTGCCTTCAGATAGTAAGCCACATTATGTCCCTGTAGGGACAGCAAATCTTCCCCCAGACCATGCCTAATATCTGCTGCATAACCATGGGACAAACATTTCACGGTGGATGTATTAGGCAAATCGCTACATAAAGCTAATCCAGTTTGGATCAGGTTACACAAAATATATGTGAGGCTGATCTAAGCTTTTTCTTCTAAAATACAGCTTTCTCGCTTTACCTGACAAAATAGGGTATGAATGCATCTCTGCACCTTAATATAAGCTGTAATTCTAATGAGTGTGGAAATGAACCAAGAGGCAAGAAAAAGAAAGGACACTTTCCTTTTGTCTTGCCCTCCCTCATTAACAAGCAGAGATTATTGCTTGTGTTCCCTCTCTCACTGTCTCTCTCTGTCAAATAAATAAATAAAATATTTTTTTAAAAAATAAAAAAAAAACAAGCAGAGATTATGATAATTCTTGCATAATTCATGTCTATTTGAAGATGGTGTGAAAAGATGTGCACAAGATCCAAGATTTCAACTTCCAAACCATTCCATTCTTAAGTCATAAGCTCCTTGGGGCACCTGGCTGACTCAGTTGGAAGAGCATGGGACCCTTAACCTTGGGGTCATGAGTTTGAGCCTCACGTTGGGCGCAGAGATTACTAAAAATAAATAAACAAACAAACTAAAAAATAAATTTAAAACAAGTCATAGGCTCTTCATTTCCTCAGACCTGAAACAATTCATTGGCCTTTGGAAGTGATAATGGGCCATCGGGAAATACATATGTTTGGCTCTTACTCTTTCACAACAATCTGAGAATGGATAAGAAAAGTTGGGGTGTCATTATTCAGGTAGAATTCTCAGCAAAGGGCTGTATTTCTTCCCACGAGTGGCCCACGAATCTTTTCTGGGAAAGCCCAGGTGTGGTGGCTCTTCTGCTCAGACAGGGCGGCGCATCGTCTCCAGACCCATCACCTGGTGGAGCTTGAGTGGAATCACGACCAGCAGTTCATTTAGCCGCTGCTGTTTCTCTCGTTGGTAAGCCTCCAGGGCCTCCTCAGCTACATTCAGGTTAGCTGCCACAACTTTCACCTGTGGAGAGCCCCATGTGTGAAATGTGATAAATGGGGACATCTTGGGAGATGAGCAGGACCTGCTCTGTTGGGCTATGATTAAATGAATGATCCCAGTTTGCAGCCCAGGAATATGTGTTATTTTTTTCCTGCTAAGTCATGATCCACGCTACTTTTTCAATCATTCCTATGTCCCCAGAGTAGTAAAGGGCTCATGAATAAGAGTTCAGATGTCCTCATCTCCCTTTTATTTTCTGCATGAAAAGCAGCTCTCAGCATGGAATGTCTTTGTCAAGATGGTGGGAATCTCATTGGGCCATCAATGACCTCAAAAAACAAAAGGAAAAAGCCCTTAAAGGCAACAAAATTACTAACTACAGTACTCATAAAGCACATTCTTCATCTAAAAAACTTGAAAGTTTTCCAAATCATTTTGTATTTGCAAGAGGAGAAGCAATCTATCAAAAATATTTGTGAATATGAACTCTAAATGATACTTTCCAGCCACTGGATGCACTCAGCCAAAGAATTAAATGAAGTCAGAGAAGGACTTCTTGAGAACCACGCCACTATTGATTGTCTACTACTGCTACACCATTTGGGGTGTGAAAAATTTCCTCACATGTATTGTTTCAACAACTCAGTTAACTCCTGCAAGGTGACCCAATTAATAGGGGACATTTGTGATCAATTAAATAAGATCAAGATATCCACTGATCTATTTGACAAAATTGGTAATTGGGGATCCTATCTAAGACATTTGACCATAATTTTGGGCCTAATACTTGCTTCATGTTCATCCTTTTGAATGTGCTGATGCATGTACCGTTTGCTGCCCATCATGACCCCCTGGAGCCATACCAAGGGCCCCTGGACTGACCCCTGGAGAGATTCTAACTGCCCTACAGCCCGCAGCCCCATTTCAGCAGGAAGC
This sequence comes from Leptonychotes weddellii, assembly GCF_054177405.1. NCBI lineage: Eukaryota > Metazoa > Chordata > Mammalia > Carnivora > Phocidae > Leptonychotes > Leptonychotes weddellii. Next base: position 139,994,671 of record NC_138369.1, on the reverse strand, counting down.
AGCCAGAGCGGTCATCGTCCCATTCCCTAGGGTTAGGGTTAGGGTTACCATTCCAGGGGGAGGAATGAGTAAGGGACAGGCAGGTCTAAACAGGGAGAGATAGATAGGGGTCTATGTGATCAGGCTCAAAGAAATCCCAAAAACGTGAGGTGTGGGGAACCCAGAGATAAGGGGACAAATTGGACCACCCTGCCCTAGGCGTGGGGGTGGGTGGGTGGGTGTCTTTTTTATGATAATCACCTGTGACCGACAAAGAATAACCAGACCCTAAAAAGGAAGTAAGCCATTGAAGGTCTTATCACTAGTCCTTGCTCAATGGTGATATCAATAGAGATGTTAGAAGGATTTAAGTTCCCTGGTTAGCTTTCTATAAAAGACTAACCCTAAGGACCCTCAGTGGCAACCCTGTCCGGACCCCTCTCACTCTGTTTCTATTTATTTTTATCTTACTCTTTTTCATTTCTGTTTTTGTGAATGTTTCCTAATATATAAAATACATTAGTATAATAGTTTGTGAATATAATTTGTAAATATATATACATATATTGTATATAAATTTTTTTTACTTATAGAAGTATGCAATAAAAAAGTTTGGAGATCAATGATTTAGATAAAGGAAGGCCAATCTTCAAAAGAACCAACAGCCCCTACCACAACTGTGCTTGAAGAGGAAAAACTTAAAATATAACACTTAAAATGTTTAGGGGCACCTAAGTAGCTCAGTCAGTTAAGTGTCTGCCTTGGGCTCAGGTCATGATCTCAGGGTTCTGGGATCGAGTCCTGTGTTGGGCTTCCTGCCGAGCAGGGAGTCGGCTTCTCCCTCTGTCTGCCGCTCCCCCTGCTTGTGCTCTCTCTCTAACAAATAAATAAAATCCTTAAAAAGATAAATAAAATAGGGGCGCCTGGGTGGCTCAGTCAGTTAAGCGTCTGCCTTCGGCTCAGGTCATGATCCCAGAGTCCTGGGATCGAGCCCCGCATCGGGCTCCCTGCTCAGCGGGAAGCCTGCTTCTCCCTCTCCCACTCTCCCTGCTTGTGTTCCCTCTCTCACTGTCTCTCTCTCTGTCAAATAAATAAGTAAAATCTTTAAAAAATAAATAAATAAATAAATAAATAAATAAATAAACAAATAAATAAACAAATAAAATAAAATAAAATGTTTCTTCTCTGGGGAGAAGGCCTAACTCATGTCATTTCTACAGCAGTACAGTAGCTGGGAGGATGGCTGGCACGCTGGGAGAGGATAAATAAGTAAGCACACCATCATACTTTTTTGGATAGTGTATCATGTTCCTTTTTGAGGTTATCGATAATTTTCTTTTCTTCAGCTAAGGCCTCCTCAATGTCCAGCCTTTTCTCTCGAAGTTGAAGGGCCAATTCAAAAAGACCCACATCACAATCTGAAAAGACAGTCAAAATTAAAAGAAGCCCCATTGTCATGGAATGTGCCGATATTAGAAGTGTGGACTTTGGAGCTTCAGAATTAATAATGACCATTTGTGGGTCCACTCTAGCACACTTTCACTCCACTTCGGGCTCCACTGTTCCAGGTGGAAATTATTAATATAAGTAATCCTGATAGTAATTCTGATACCAGCACTGATGTTCCGAGCAGTACTGTGAGCCAGACTTTCTGTTTAGGACTCCTTTTATGTACGTTCTCTCACTCAAGTCTCCTAGGCCCTTGCAAGGTAGAAGCTGTTGTTCCCACATTATAGGTGAGCACCCAAAGTCTCAGAGAAGTCATGTAGCTGATACGTGACACAATGGGACTCAGGTACAGTATCCCTGTATTAATTTCCACTATATCACACCACAGTCCACCAAGCAATAGATAAAGAATGTGAAAATAAGAGTACTACAACGGAATTTAGAAACTTTAGTTCTAGCCCTAGTTCCACCACCAAACTAGCTGTGGGACTTTTTTCAGGCCATTTAATCCTGCTGTAAACAAGGAGTGTTTACAAGGATCCTGCTGTAACAAGTTGCATTATAATCTTTCGAGCTGTAGTTCACTCAGACATATGATTTTAAGAAGACTCTTGTTTGCAACATTAAAACAAGATTTAAACTTTACTTGAAATTAAGCTTTAAAATTTTATTTAAAATCTATATAAAGTGGCTACAAAAATAAATTTCATACCAAAAAGAAGTTTTTTCTGTACAGGACTATTCATCTATTGAGATTTTAAGAATATTGGTCTGGCTGCTTCAGACTGGTTTTACCAGTGAAAACAGTGAATATAAATTGCTAAGCATCTCCAGGAAGCCGGCACAAAGTACCCTTACAAAACGGATTTTAAATATGAAAATTTGAATGGGTTTGTCAAAAAGAGAAAGCTTCGTAAAAAAAAAAAAAATACATGCACACGCCTGCGCACGCGCGCGCACACACTGCGATCTGTTATTTCTACATAATTTGACTTTGAACCAACTATAAGTTATCTGTAAATTATTTGTCGTTCATAAATGACTGCCTAGGGAAAAGAAAATAAATCATCCAGAGAGCCAAATAAAAGTATTCATTAGACTACTTCATACAACTTCAACCACGCTTCCCTTAAATTTTATTATAAGACAACCGAGAAACCACAAAAGGATCTCCTTGATATTATCAGTCCATATTCACACTTCACAGAGAACATATGGTTTTATCCAACTTACTTGTTGGGCAAATAGAATCATCAAAAACTTCATCTTCAGATCCAGACTCATCTTCATCACTCTCTAAGCTAGATTCTTCTTCACTTGATTCATCACTATCTTCATCTTCATCTAAATAGAGAAGAAGACATTATTAATAAGCAGAGAAGTTCCTGTGTTAAGATAAATCTCAGATTTTAAAAATAAAGGGTTTTTTTCAATGAGTTAGTCACTAGGAAAATAACAGATAAGGCAGGCAATTAGTCAATATTTTTAGAAGAGTTTAAAATGGTTAAAGAAAATATTACCCAAAGAAATCTACAGATTCAATGCAATCTCTATCAAAACACCAATAGTATTTTTCACAGAACTAGAATGAATAATCCTAAAATTAATATGGACCCACAAGAGACCTTGAATAGCCAAAGCAATCTTAAAAGAACAAAACTGGAGGTATCACAGTACCAGATTTCAAGATATACTACTAAACTATAATAATCAAAACAGTATGGTGCTGGCACAAAAATAGACACATAGATCAAGAGAACAAAATAGAGAGCCCAGAAATAACCCCACACTTATATGGTTGCTCTATGACAAAGGAGGCAAGAATACACAATGGGGAAAACACAGTCTGTTCAACAAGTGGTGCTGGGAAAACTGGACAACTAGATGCAAAAGAATGAAACTGGGCCACTTTCTTATTCATACATAAAAATGAACTCAAAATGTGAGTTCAACCTAAATGTGAGACCTAAAACCATAAAACTCCTAGAAGAAAATGTAGGCGGTAATTTCTTTGACATCAGCCATAGAAACATCTTTCTAGATATGTATCCTAAGGCAAGAGAAACAAAAGCAAAAATAAACTATTGGAACTACTCCAAAAAAAAAAAAAAGCTTTTGCAGAGTGAAGGAAATCATCAGCAAACCAAAAAGTCAACCCAGTGAATGGGAGACTATATCTGCAAATGATATATCCAATTATTGGTTAACATCCAAAATATATAAGGAACTTACACAACACCAAAAAATCCCACAAATAATCTGATTAAGAAATGGACAGAGAACCTGAATAGACATTTCTCCAAAGATGACATACAGATGGTCAACAGACGCATGAAAAGATGCTCAACATCACTCATTATCAGGGAAATGCAAATCAAAACCACACTTGTCAGAATGGTTAGATTCAAAAAGACAAGAAACAACAGATGTTGGCAAGGATGTGGAGATAAAGGAACCCTCACACACTGTTGGTGGGAATGTAAATTGGTGCAGCCACTGTAGAAAACAGTATGGAGGTTCCTCAAAAAATTAAAAATAGAATTACCATATGACCCAGTAATTCCACTACTGGGTATTTACCCAAAGAAAATGAAAACAGTAATTCAAAAAGATGTATGCATTCTTATGTTATTGCAGCAGCATTTACAATGACCAAGATATGGATTAATACTCAGTCACAGAAAAGAAATGAGATCCTGCTACTTGCAACAACCTGGATGGACTTAGAGGGTATAATGCTAAGTGAAATAAGAGAAAGACAAATACTATATGATTTCACTTACACAGGGTATCTAAAAAACAAAACAAATGAACAAACAAACAAAAAAAGCAGAAACAGACCATAAATACAGGAAACAAACGGACTGTCACCAGAAAAGCAAAGGGGGGGCAGAGGGATGGGCAAAATGGGTGAAGGGGCATGGAAGGCACAGGCTTTCCAGTTATAGAATGAATAAGTCATGAGCTGAAAGGTCCAGCATAGGGAATATAATCAATAGTATTATATTAGTGTTACATGAGGACAGATGGTAGCTGCACTTGTGTTGAGCATAGTATAACATAGAGTGGTGGAGTCACTATGTTTTTCACTTGAAACTAATGTAACATTGTGTGTCAACTATAATTCAATAAAAAAATTAGTTTAAAATAATAATAAAATTCTACAAAATAAAATAACCAAGTAAAAAGAAAAAACAAATAAATAAATGGTTGGGGACACAGAGACCGAAACTCAAATGCCTGAAGAAGGTTGTTCAATTAATTTCAATGCACTGAATCAAAGAAGGTTGAGACCAAACTGCCAAGCTGCTTCTGCTGTGACCTAACACACACTTGGTTTTATAGGTCCACAATTCCTAAATCATAGTGCCTTGGGAGGGGCTTATCTGAAGTAATGCTATATATTATCTTTATTTAACCTACTTAGTGTGAATATTTGTGTCTTGCTGTAGAAATATTAAGGTGTTTGATTTAGATATCCTGCTCTAAGCCCTGCTGGGGGTGAGAGTTGACAAAGACTCTATCCGTTGACCAAACTTGAGTCAGGCTCCTCTGAGTTCTCTTTCTGACCCATAGTGGACCATGAGCTTAGTTCTTGACCCATTTAGTCCAGTTTTAGCAAGAATCCTGCTGAGTCAGTTTAGTAAAAATCTCACACCCTTGATATCTGATCAGATTCCTCCTTAATCCTTACCCTCACTATCTTTTCACTCTGGCCAATCTTCAGCAAAAATCCTGTTAGGTCAGTCTAGCAAAGAATTATTCTACCTCTTAGTAATTTTCCATCCACTGACTCCCACCCTGCTGCTTGGCTATAAATCTCTACTTGTCCTTGTTGTATTCAGAGTTGAGCTGATCTCCCTAAAGTCTGCCTTATTGTTCTTTAACAAGTGCCATGAATGGTTTTTTCTTTAACAGTGTCATATAAAATATCTTTTATAAAATACAAAAAATACTAAAACTCATCTGCCCCTAAGAGTTTCAGATAAGGGACTGTAGACCTCTCCCACGCAGCTCTACTCCATTTTCTTTTAAACATGTTGAAGCCATCTATGAACCATAGATCACTAATTGGCAATTTCTATTTTATGGACATCAAGTTAGAAATAAGAGATGGACCTCATACTCTTCAGAAGATTTCTTAAATTTAAGATCTCTCTTAAAATTACTTTAAGCAGTCTGTACCACCTTATGAAATAAATCACCAAAGTTTAAAATTAGACTTTAAAATTCCTACATAGATTTCTGCTTTTGGGAAGACAAAGTAGATCTATTTTTTTCTTATGTAGAACAAACATAAGATTCTGAAAAATGGAAAGAAAGCAGACTAAATATGAAACCCAGAAGCTGAGGAACAACTGTGGTGAGTTTTTTGGGTCTTCTTTTTGCCTCTTAGATCTCAGACTTAGAAATGAGTAAGTCACCAACCTGGAAACACCAATAGATACAGATATAAAACGGCCCAACCATAGCCTACTCTCTCTAGCCAAATGGCCAAGAAAGAGGTGGCCCAACAAGGCAAAACTTTTAGACAATATCCTAACCAAACACCACAGGAAAAAAACTGTGGTCTCACTCCCACCCCTATCAGCGAAGGCCAAGTAGGGAAACTAGACATCCACCCTTGCAAAGCTGCAATGAAGAACCCAACATTCTCATCACCCAGGATAGTGTCAGAGAAGGCAAAGAAGGGAACCAGGACATTTTTTCCTGCTGGCTGGTGACCAGCCTTGCCCCCAAACCCCACCAAGATATCTGTGGAGACCATGTGAGTAGCCCGGATTTCTTTCACCTGGCAATAACAAGACTCACTCCCTCCTCCCATAGAGGTCATGTCAGAAGAACCCTAATAGAAAAAAAGAAGAAGAACCTGGAAAGTCAGGACTTTCACCATTGCACAGAGGTACCAAGGCCATCCCCACTATGTTGTCAGTAGAGACTACATGGGGACCCAGAACTCCAGAACAAGGAGATCCTCCTTCCTTTGAGTCACAGTGAAGGTTGAGTATGGCAATAAGGAGTAGGCATCCAATCCTTTCTCTGGAAGAGCAGTGTTAGAAAAAGCCAAGAAAAACAGAAGATTTAAATAAGATACAGAGTCTTATAACATAATATGGAAGTTTCCAGGTTTCAACTGAAAGTCATTCACTGTAGCAAGAACCAGGAAGATCTCCAACTGAATGAGAAAAGACAATGAATAAATGTCAACATTAGGATGGCAGAAATGTTAAAATTATCTGAAAAAGTATTTAAAATAGCCATGATAGGGTGCCTGGGTGGCTCAGTTGGTTAAGCGACTGCCTTCGGCTCAGGTCATGATCCTGGAGTCCCGGGATTGAGTCCCGCATCGGGCTCCCTGCTTGGCAGGGAGTCTGCTTCTCCCTCTGACCCTCCCCACTCTCCTGCTCTCTCTCTCTCATTCTCTCTCTCAAATAAATAAATAAAATCTTTAAAAAAAAAAAATAAAAAATAAAAAAATAAATAAAATAAAATAAAATAGCCATGATAAAAATGCTTCCATAACCAATTATAACACACTTTAAGCAAATGAAAAATACAAAGCCTGTTCAAAGAAATAAAAAGTATCAGAAAGAAAAAGATACAAAGAAGAACTAAATGGAAATGTTAGAACTGAAAAATACAATAACTAGAAGAGGAACTCAGTAGATGGGCTCAACAGCAGAATGGAGGGGAACAGAGGAAAGCATCTGTAAACATGAGGACAGAACAATAGAAGTCATCCAGTTTGAAAAACAGAAAGAAAACTGAAAAACAAACCTCAAACCTCAGAGCCTCAGGGACCTATAGGACTATAATGAAAGGTCAAACATTCATGGCATGAGTCCCAAAAGGAGTGAAGAAAAAGGAGGTTCGTAAAAGCACTTAAAGAAATAATGACTGAAAACTTCTCAAATTTGGCAAAAGACATAAGCTGACAGATTAAAGGAGTGAACCTTCATCAGTCTGAACCCAAAGAATCTACTCCAAGACACATCATAGTCAAGTGTCTGGAAACTAAAGACAAAAAGTCTTAAAGACAGTGAGAGACATGAGACTTCACCTTTGGGAGATGAACAATTTGAGTATCAGAGGATTTCTTATCAGAAACCATGGAGGCTGGAAGAAAGTAGCACAATATCTTTTAAATGCTGAAAGAAAAAAAAGTCAACCTAGAATCCTATACCCAGTGAAAATATCTTTCTGAAATGGAGAGGAAATTAAGACATTTTCAGTTTGCCACTAGTATACCTACCCTAAAAGAATGGATAAGGGACATTCTTTAAACAGAAGGGAAATAGTTTTTTTAAGAAGGAATTTTGGAACATCATCAAGGAAAAATTAACATGGTAAGCAAAAATATAGGTAAATATAATAGGCTTCCTTCCTCCCTTTGAGTGTTTAAATTATGCTTGGTAGTTGATGCAAAAATTATAACATTGTCTGATGTGGTTCTAGATGTATGTAGATGAACTGTTCAAGAAAATTATATTATAAATGGAGGAAATAAAGGGATGTAAAGGCAGATGAGGATTCTATACTTGACTTAAACTGGTAAAATGATAACACTGGTGGTCTGAGATAAATTATGTATATACAATGTAATTTATAAAGCAACCACTAAAAAAGTTACACAAAGAGATACACTCAAAAGACTAGAGAAAATTAAAATGGAATTCTAAAAAATGTTCAAGTAACCCAGAGGAAGGTAGGAAAATGTAGAAGATGGAAAGCAGAGAGAATAAAAAATAAATAAATGGCATACTGAAGCCCTAATATATTAAATCTAAATGGTTTAAGTATACCAATTAAAAGACAAAGAGTAGACAAGAAACATTAACCATGTGCTGACTACTAGAAATTCACTTCTAATATAATAACATAGTCAAATTGAAAGTAAAAGGAGTGAAAAGATATATCATGCAAACATTAATCAGAGCCAAACAGGAGTAACTATATTAACATCAGATAAAGTAGACTTCAGAGCAAAGAAAAATATTCTAGACAGAGAAAGACCTTATATGATAAAAGTGTCCATCTATCAAGAAGACATAGTAATCCTGAATGTGTATGCATAAAACAGGGTTGCAAATATGGAAGCAAAACTGATAGAAATGAAAAGAGAAATAGATAAATCCATAATTATATTTGGAGACTTCAACACCCCCTCTCAACATTTGATTGGAATTATACAGAAAATCAGCAAGACTACCTTAGAAGACCTGAATAGCATCATTAACCAACAAGATCCAATTGACAGTAATAGAAGGTTTAACCCAAAACAGCAGAATATACATTCTTTGCAAGTACCCACAGAACATATACCAAGACAGACCATATGCTAGACCATTAAACAAATTTCAACAACTATAAAAGAACTGAAATCATGCAGAATGTGGTCTCTGACCCCAATGGAATCAAACTAGGAATCCATAACAAAAACTTACCAAGAAAATCTCAAAACACTTGGACCCAAACAAAACACTTCTATATGGTCCATGGGGCCTAAAGGAAAGATCAATGTAAATTTTAAAACTGCAGTGACATGAATGAAAATGGAAAATGCAACTTACCAAAATTTGTAGAATCCAGCTAAAGCAGTGTTAAGAGGGAAATTACAGCACTAAATTAGAAGAGGAAAAGTCTCAAATCAATAATTCACACTCACCTCAAAACCTAAAAACAGAAATGCAGAATAAATCCAAAGCCAGCAGAAGAAGGTAATAATAAAGATAAGTGCAGAAATCAATAAAATTGAAAGTAGAAAAATTATCTTTAAAAAATCACCTATCCGAAGTTATCCAAATTTATCCCGTTTGTTCACAAAAAGATCAAATTGACAAACCTCTAGCAAGTCTAAAAAAATGGGGGGGATAACAAAAAGTTACCAATATCAAGAATGCAACAGGTGATGTTACTACAGACCTTGCAGATATTAAAAAGATAATAGAGAAATACAATGAATATCCCCACACACATAAATTTGGCAACTCAGATGAAATAGACCAATTTCACATACACAAAAATACAAATTACCACTGGTCACCCAATATGAAATAGATAATCTGAATAGTTATATAGCTATACTAAAAACCCTTGAGGGGCACCTGAGTGGCTCAGACAGTTAAGTGTCTGCCTTCGGCTCAGGTCATGATCCCAGGGTCCTGGGATCGGGCTCCCTGCTCAGCGGGGAGTCTGCTTCTCCCTCTCCCTATGCCTGCTGCTTCCCCTGCTTGTACACACTCTCTCTCTGTCAAAAATAAATAAAATCTTGGGGCGCCTGGGTGGCTCAGTTGGTTAAGCGACTGCCTTCGGCTCAGGTCATGATCCTGCAGTCCTGGGATCGAGTCCCACATCGGGCTCCTGGCTCGGCGGGGAGCCTGCTTCTCCCTCTTACCCTATCCCCTCTCATGCTGTTTCTCTCTCTCTCTCTCTCAAATAAATAAATAAATAAATAACCTTAAAAAATAAATAAATAAAATCTTGAGGCGCCTGGGTGGCTCAGTCATTAAGCGGCTGCCTTCGGATCAAGTCATGATCCCAGAGTCCCACATCAGGCTCCCTGCTCAGCGGGAAGCCTGCTTCTCTCTCTCCCACTCCCCATGCTTGTGTTCCTCCTCTCACTGTCTCTGTCTCTGTCAAATAAAAAAATAAAATCTTTAAAAATAAATAAATAAATAAATAAATAAAATCTTTAAAAAAAAAACTTTTGAGTTTGTAATTTTAAAACTCCCCTGAAGAAATCTACAGGTCCAAATAGTTTCACTGGAGAACACTACCAAATTTAAAGAATTACTACCATATACATTATCTTCCAGAAAATCAAAGAGAAGACTTCCTAATTCATATTGTGAAGCTAGTATTATCCTGATACTAAAACCAGACAAAGATAGTACAAAAAAGAGAAAAAAGCAAGCTAAAGACCAATGATCTTCATGAATATATGGACACAAAATTTTTTTTTCTTTTCTTCTTCTTTTTTTTTTTAAATAAGTTCTACATCCAAAATGGGGCTTGAACTCACAACCCCAAGAGCAAGAGTTGCATGCTCTATTGACTGAACCAGCCAGGCGCCTCTAGGCACAAAATTTCTTAATAAAATATTTGAAAATAGAATTCAACAATACATAAAAAGAATTATAAACCATGAGGGGGGTGGTATTTCAAGGGTGTAAATCTGATTCAATAATCAGTAATCAGCCAATGTAACACACCATATTAATAAGCTAAAGAAAAAAAATCACATAATCATCAATCAAGGCAGAAAACCATCTGACAAAATTCAACACCCATTCATGATAAAAACTTTAAAAACTAGGAACAGAGGGGAACTTCCTCAACTTGATAGAGTATCCACAAAATACCTACAGGTAGCATACTTAATGGTGAACCATTAAATGCTTTCTGCCTACAACTGTGAATAAGGCAACGATGTCAGCTCTCAGCACTCTATTTCCATGTAGTACTGGATGTTCTAAACAGTGCAAAAAGGCAAAAAGAAGAAATTGGCATAAAGAGCAGAAAGAAAGAAATAAAACTGAACCTATTTGCAGATAAATTATTGTCTACATAGAAATTCCCAAGGAATCTATCAAAAACTTCTAAAACTAATAAGTGAAGTCACAAGATAGGAGATCAACATCTAAAAAGCAACTGTATTTCTATATACTAGTGTGGACATGCGACACCAAGATTAAAAACAAAATAGCACTATAAAACTGTACTAATGTATACTATTAGTCTGCCACTTATTTCATTTTCTAGGATTTTGTGTGAGAATTTTTTTAAAGATTTTATTATTTATTTGAGAGAGAGAGAGGGAGAGGGAGAAGCAGACTCCCCACTGAGCAAGGAGCCCAACATGGGACTCGATCCTAGGACCCTGAGATCATGACCTGAGCCAAAGGCAGACACTTAACTGACTGAGCCACCCAGGCGCCCTTTGTGTGAGATTTTAATAAAATATTTCTACCACCACCAAAAAAAAAAAATATATAGCATTAAAAATCACTTGAGGGGCACCTGGATGGATCGATTAAGCATCTGATTCTTGATTTCAGCTCAGGTCTGATCTCAGGGTGGTGAGATCAAGCCCCCACATCAGGCTTAGTGCTCAGTGGTGAGTCTGCTTGAGAATCTCTCTCTCCCTCTCCCTCTGCCCCTCTCCCCTGACTTGCTTTCTCTTTCTCTGGAAAAAAATAATAATAATAATAAAAATAAAGTCACTTAAAAAAGGGAAATACTTGAGTATAAATCTAACAAAACATGAACCTGAATTGTATGTTGAAAATGATACAATGCTGATGAAAGAAATCAAATCTCTAAATGCATACTGTGTTCACTCATTGGAAGACCCAACAAAGATGCAGATTCTCCCCAAACTGATATAAAAGTGTAACACAATTTCTATCAAAATTTCAACAAGATTTTTTTGTATATACAAAAAATTATTTTGAAATATAGAAAGATAAAGGAAATAGAATAGCTGAAACAATTCTGAGAAAGAAGAATAAAATAGGAGGAATTAGTTGACCTGACTTCAGAACTCAATGGCCTCCATAATCAAGACTACAGTATTGGTGGGGAGCTAGACAAACTGATCAGCAGAACAGAACATCCAGAAGCAGATCCACACAAATATGCCCAAGTGGTTTTTGACAAAGATCAAAAGCAATTCAATGGGAGAAAGACAGCTTTTGCAACAAATGGTGCTAGGGCAATTAGACATTCACAGGAGGGATAAACAGATCTTGACCTAAGTCTCGCACCTTATAGAAAAATTAAGCCCAAATCGATTTCAGACTTTAATGTAAAACTCTAAAACTTTCAGAAATAAATAGGAGAGAATCTTTGGGACCTAGGGCTAGGCAAAGAGTTCTTAGACTTTGAAACCTAAGCAAGATCCAAAAAAAAGAAAACCAAAAAAAGAAAAACACCTTATAAATTGGACCTCAACAAAAATGAAACCTTCAGCTCTGTGAAAGACCATGTTGAGGGAATGAAAAAACAAGCTACACAACAGAAGAAAATATTTTCAAAGCACCTGTCTGACACAGGACTAGCACCTAGACTATACAGAGGACGCTTAAACCTCAGAAGCAAAAAATCCTATTCAAATTTGGGCGAAGGACATGACTAGATATTTTACCAAAGATGACATTGAGTTGGCATATAAACAGAAGAGAAGATGTGCTTGTTACATAAACTACCCTAAGCTGTTTCAAACCAGATACACACACACAAATTAACTCCATAGGGTTAGAGATCTACAGGTTTATATCCTCTCCCCTTCAAGCCCACAGAACTTCTGTCTATGTTGTAGGAACAAAAGTTGTCAAATATATCCTTAGTTATTTCTCTATTTCATGTTAATGAGAAAAAAATAGAATCATATGTTAAAAAGAAATTCAAACCGGCATCTCCTTCAATATCCTTTTTCTTCACCCGCTTAATCCTCTTCTTTAGGACCTTCATGAGGAAATTAGCAAATTTATTGTTTTCTCCAACGGCTGCTTGGAAACCAGCATAGAGTGCTTTTTCTTGGTCCTGGAGCTTGGCAATTTCATTCTTTTTCTCTTCCATCTCTTTAAGAGTTTCATTTATTTTCCACTAAATGAACAAAAACAGGAATAAGTGAAAGTATTTCCGATAAACCAGGTTCAGAGAATAATATATATTACAATGTAAGGTTACAGTTCACAAACATTTTTTTAACCTTCTTCATAGAAGTTTACATTTCTGATGGTTGGAGAGCCATCCATTTATTTGGTTAAAATTTTATAATTCTTTTGTAAAAATCAGTTAAGTCCAGAATTGGATAAGATCAGCTTTTTATGTTTAGCTTCCTCAAAAAGTCTAAATTAAGTGAAATATTTACTGTCAGCTAATACTTTTGCATGTGTGATCTCAAAAACAAAAGATGTTTTTCATATGAATACATGACAACTAAAACAAAAAGACACTGCATCCCTTAGTGCAGTAGATATACCTTAAAAATGGTGTTACTATTCAGTAATATTTATTTGATGGAATCCTTCTTCCTTTGAGATGAAAGTCGGATGGTATCATTTATCTCTTTAAATTTAACATATATATAACAAACAAAGAAACTTACTTTCCTAAGATACTCAATTACATATTACCCTGAAACTAGCTATCGTATTTAAAAAACTAGTCAACTTCTAAAAGGAATGAGATCTTGCCATTTGCAACGACGTGGATGGAACTGGAGGGTATTATGTTGAGTGAAATAAGTCAAACAGAGAAAGACATGTATCATATGATCTCACTGATATGAGGAATTCTTTTTTTTTTTT
>NC_138369.1:139940077-139980429 GCF_054177405.1 Leptonychotes weddellii | reverse complement strand
TAGCCTGGTGGTGGGTATTGAGGAGGGCACATTCTGCATGGAGCACTGGGTGTTATGCACAAACAATGAATCATGGAACACTTCATCTAAAACTAATGATGTAATGTATGGGGGTTAACATAAGAATAAAAAACAACAACAACAACAAAAAACTAGTCAACTTCTTTTCCAAGTATGTTCATAAGGATAACATATAACCAAACTCAACTTTATATGATAGCTAGTGACAATAAAAATACTTTGAAATTCGTAAACTAAATAGAAGGCTCACTTTTGAAAACTTATCCTCCTACCATACAAAACATCCGATCGAATTCACTGTAAAGTCTGATTCATTTCTCTCTCTCAAGAATACCAAAAGCAGAACAAGCAGGAATAAGAGGGGGTTGGGGGTGGGAGATGAGGAGGGACAAAAGAGAGGAGGACTAGAACAACAGGGGAAATTAAGTTGAGAAGATGAAGAAGGAAACAAAGAATCAAGTCCCCTCCATAACTAAAAGATACAGCCAGCTGGCATTCTCCTGCCGGCTCATACCTGCATATCCTGTTCTTCTTTGTCTAATGAATTAACACGCTCTTGAAGTATGTTCTCCTGTTTTTCAAAATTCTTGAGGAGAAGCATTTCTTGAAATAATGTGACATGGTGAAGGTCAGATAATTTCATCTGAGTATCTAGTTTCAGTTTCTGATGCCTCAGGAGACGGAGTTCTGCATCAAAAGTGACAATCAGTTCTTTGATCTGAGGTGGAAAAAGATTTGAGGGTGTGTTAGGAGTTAAGAACAGGTAAGTATACTTTTAAAACTATTGAACAATACTAATTTGTTTAGGTAGAAGCATTTTCTCGTTATACCGTTGTTATGGAGTAAGAATTATATGGGCTCATGTGCATGGGTATGTGTAGTCCTATAAATCAATTTATCAATATTATAAAATTTATATAAATTTATTAAGCGGTAGGGATTCTGTAACTATATTCCTTCCAGCTATTTCTTTACCATGATTAAGCCATCAAGAATGCCCTTCTTGGTATACTATGTGGTTGAAATCAGACTAGGAGGTCCTTGTATTTCTATCTGCCTCCACTTTATCCCACAGCATCTCTACATTGTCTTTCATACAGGAAGCACTACATACTCCCTTCAACTTCTTATTTTGAAAATTTTCAAACATTTCCAAAGGTGATTTAAGTTGTGACAGAGCTGGGATAAGAATGACATATCCCAAGTCCTGGTCTAGACCTTCTCCCACTGCCATCCCAAGGACTTTAAAGGCTCCATTCTGCTCTGATTTGGCACAGCTTCTCCCTCACCCCATCCCAAAGGCAATGAAGAGATCCAGAGAGAGTCCCAGGGGCTGGTTCTCCTGAGAAAACCAGGACAATAGGTAGAAGACAAACCATTCCATGTTTTTTCTAGGCTGTGCATGATGGAGAGTCTCAACAGTCAAGAACCTGTAATGAGGGAGGGCCCAGCCCGTGGCTGAGGAGAAGGAAGAGATCTCTGGGTTTGGGACAGTGAAGAAGAAAAAAAAAATTAAACTTTTACTTATGTATGGTCGTAGACTAAGTGGGCTCTTCTTTAATGTTTGTTCAACAAGTCTGAACTATTTTTAAATTTCTTTTGAGGCAGGACTATATTTTTTCAGTGTAACACCATTCTGAAACATAAGTTTGTAAGGCTCATGCTTGTTTTGCTCTCACTCACCCAATAGCCTATAAGCTTTATGAGGATAGAGAATATGTCTGGCTTGAGTATTATTGCATCCCTATCTAACTAGCACAGTTCCTGCACAAAGAATGTCCAATAAATGTGTTGATACCATAAATAAATTAGTTACTATTAAACCAAACTTTTTTACTGGGTATCTACTATATGTCTGGCATTTTCTAGACACTGCAGGGGAATCAAAAGATGATTATATGTGGCCCTTCTCTCAAGAACTGTGTCATCTAATTTGCAAGACAAAACTAACACATATGAGCACTGAGTGATGTATAGAATTGAATTGTTATACTGTACACCAAAAATGAATATAACACTGTATGTTAGTTATACTTCAATTAAAAAAACTAACACACATAAAACAGCAAGAAAGATAAGTGGAAAACATTAGGTGCTGCTTATAGGTGCAATCGGAGTTTAGACAAAAGAAGAGTATGTAATGTGGACAGAACATTCTGGAGAAGGTTTGGAATTGGACTAAGTTTTGCATGATGACTCACATTTGAAAGGAAATCATTGCAGGTGGGAGGAAATAGCAAAGGAATAAGCAAATACAAAATTCAGAATGGGGGTGGGGAATGGGAGTGGGGAGAAGCAGGAAGAGTGAGAAAGCGAGGCTGGACAAAGCAGAGATAATGAGTGAAGAATACGTTTGGGGAGCTATAGGGGGTGCCTTCACAGGGTGGAGCCAGACAGACACTGAGGAAGGGAACTCTACACCAGTTGGCAGCCGGGAGCCTCCTAGCCAGCAAAGGTCCTTTTCCTTCTGGATTCAGAGGACCTCCTGTACCACTGGCCCCAACATGGTCTGGCTTCCTAGAAATAAAAACAGGTGCCGTTCCAGCTCCAGAACAATTTTGAAGCCAGTCATCACCATGAACACTCCCACCAATGAGGCAAATCACACGTTAGAGAAAGAGGAGGATGTAAAAAGCAGAGGTGCCCCATTTTCTCTGGAAGGTTTTTAAATTATGTTCCATCCAGCATCTGAAAGCTGCTCCATCATTTCCCCCTTACCAAGACTTCAGTTAGATGCCATTTGACATGGATTTGTCCTTAATTCTTAGCTTTTCCCAAAGCAAAACGTTTAAAAGCTCTAAAGTTCTTGGGCAGAGCACAATAATTATCAGAAGGCCATGGATGGGGAGGAAGCTAAGCCTTCAGGGAGTTGTGGGCTGGTCAGGGCTTGGGAAAGATTACTGTAGAGAAAATTTAAATCAATAAATAAGAAAGGAAATCTAGTTCTTCCCCACTCTCCTCTCTTTCAGCTTGAAAAAGGCAGTGTCACCCCTTACCCTATTGGTTAAATACTGTTGCATGTACAAGTGTTTAATCTCATCCCTTTTCATAATCTCCAGCTCTATATCAATTGGATCTGCTTTTTCAAATTCCAGTAATTTTACAGTATCTACACAGAATGCTGATGCCTTTGATGATCTAGACAATGAATCTCTTGTCGTCAAATCACTGTTCTTTCTAGAAGAGAGTCTGAGGAATCCTCCACTTGAGCCTGTAGACCCTCCCTGTTCCAGCTGGGAGGATGTTTCACCCTGAATCTTCATCTGCTGTCGCTTAAAATTTAGGAGAGTTTCCTCATCATACTGAAATCTCTTTTCTGGAACTTCTTCTGGGTGTATCTGGGGGACTTGGGGAATAGGAATGTGCTTGGATATGTGAAGAATTGACTGGATGCTCTTCAGTTCTTGAACCAGGCACTGTATTTCCTCGATGACGGCCACTTTAAGGTCTCGAAGAGAGAGGATACATTTGTTCATGTTCTTTTTCTTTGAATGGGCCTGATAAAAAGAAGGAAACAAAATGACAATCCATTCACAAAGGACAGTTTGAAATATGATTTTTGTCCCATGACTGGTATGCCTAGCAAAAATCCAAGAAAAAAAAATTTATCTGATCATTTCTATTCACTACTAAGTTACTCTTTTCTTTAGCTTTTAGGCTGTTTCCCATTTAGCTTCTCCAAAAGAGGAAGACAGTGTGGATGTGACCTCTGGTATCCCTCAGGTGGCTTGTAGGGCTCAGCTCTGCTGTCTTCTTCTGACCAACCAGGGGAAGTCCTTCCTGAAGTCTTGTACTCAGCCAGAGCTGGGTGAGGGGAAGGTCATTCTTTGGTAAGGAACATACAAATGTAACTGCCTATCCCTGATGGAAACTCAAATTCCACTGGCTTAGACACATTTAGGGTTGCCCACTTAGGGCCAAATTAAAGTTTAGCCTATTCTTATTCTGCATTTTGGCCACATTATTCCTGTTACTTCTTGTGCAGGCAATGTCATGATCCTGAATTTCTGTATCATGCACACCAAGAGATTCCAGGACACTTTCTCTTGGTTCCTTCTCCATTTATCTAAGCCAAACTATGCCCCCCCTGCCTCAAGCCACAGGAGCCAGAGTGGCCCATTGCTCCCTCATTACCAGCTGTTTCCAAAATGCTCTTACTAGAGCCTATAGGCACATACAGCCCTAATCCTGTGTATAATTAGACAACAAGGTGGTCCAAAGGCTATTAAGAGTTACTTTGCATAAATATACAGGTTTAAAAAAAAAGGATCAAAGGCACTTCTCCAAATTGACAGTAATACTATAGTAGTAGGGAATTTTAACATCCCACTTACATCAACGGGTACATCACCCAAACAGAAAATCAACATGGAAGCAGTGGCTTTGAATGACACATTAGACCAGATGGACCTAACAGATATATATAAAATATTCCATCCAAAAAGGGAATACACATTCTTTTCAAGTGCACATAGAATATTCTCCAGGATGGATCACATGTTAGGCCACAAAACAAGTCTCAATAATTCAAAAAGATGGAAATCATATCATGCATCTTTTTTGACCACAATGGTATGAAAGTAAAAGTCAATTACAAGGAAAGAACACAAATACATGGAGGTTAAATAACATGCTACACAATAATGAATGGGTCAACTGAAAAATCAAAGAGGTAGTAAAAAAAAAAAAAAAAGAAAATGAAAAAACAGTCCAAAATCTTTGGAATGCAGCAAAAGCAGTTCTAAGAAGGAAGACTGTAGTGATAGAGGCCTACTCAAGAAACAAGAAAAAGCTCAAATAAACAACCTAATTTTACACCTAAAGGAGCTAGAAAAAGAACCAAAAAAAAGCCCAAATTTAGTAGAAGGAATGAAATAATAAAGATTAGAGCAGAAATAAATGAAATAGAAACAAATAAATAAAAAATAAACAAATAAAAGATCAATGAAACAAGGAGCTGTTTTTTAAAAGATAAAATTGATAAACCTTTAGCTAGACTCATCAAGAAAAAAGGAGATGACTCAAATAAAATCAGAAGTGAAGGAGGAGAAATGACAACTGGCTCCACAGAAATACAAAAAGATTATAAGAGAATATTATGGAAAATTATATGCCAACAAATTGGACAACCTAGAAGAAATTAATAAATTCCTAGAAGCATATAACCTTCTAAAGCTGAATAAGGAATAGAAAATCTGAACAGACCTAATTATTAGCAATGAAATTAAATCAGTAATAAAAAAATTTCCAAAAAATGAAAGTCCAAGACCAGATGGACTCACTGGGGAATTTTACCAAATATTTAAAGAAGAATTAAAACCTATTCTTTTCAAATTCTTCCAAAAAATGTAAGAGGAAGAAAAGCTGCCAGGTACATTCTACAAGGCCATCATTACCCTAATACCAAAACCAGACAAAGCCACTACAAAAATAGTAATAATAACTACAGGCCAATTTGTCTGATGAACATAGATGCAAAAATCAATAAGATACTAGCAAACCAAGGTCAACAATACATTGAAAAAATTATTTACTACAATCAGGCAGGATTTATTCCAGGGGTGCAAGGGTGGTTCAATATTCACAAATCAATCAATGTCATATATCACATTAACCAGAGAAAGAATGAAAACTATATAATCATTCTAATAGATGCAGAAAAAACATTTGACAAAATTCAACATCCATTCATGATTTTAAAAAAAAAGCCCCAACAAAGTAGGTTTAGAGAGAACATGCCTCAACATAATAAAGGCCTTATATGAAAAGCCCACAGCTAACATCATAACTAAATGGTGAAAAACTGACAGCTTTTCCTCTGAGGTTAGTAACAAGACAGAGATGTCCACTTTCACCACTTTTATTCAACATAATACTGGAAGTCCCAGCCACAGCAATCAGACAAGAAAAAGAAATAAAAGGCATCCATATTGGTAAGGAAGAAGTAAAACTGTCACTATTTGTACATGACAGGATACTATATATAGGAAAAATCATAAGGAGACCATCAAAAATCTACTAGAACTGGTAAATTAATTCTGCAAAGCTGCATGATACAAAATTAATATAAAGGAATTTGTTGCATTTCTATACACTAATAACAAAGTAGCAGAGAGAGAAACTAAGAAAACGATTTACAATTGCACCAACAAGAATAAAATACCTAGGAATAAACTTAACCAAGGAAGTGAAAGATCTGTACTCTGAAAGCTATAAAACATTGATGAACAAATTGAAGAAGACACAAATGAATGGAAAGATATTCCATGCTCATGGATTGGAAGGATTAATATTGTTAAAAATATCTATACTACCCAAATCAATCTACATATCTAATGCAATCCCTATCAAAATACCAACAGCATTTTTCACAGAACTACAACAAATAATTCTAAAACTTGTATGGAACCACTAAAGACCCCAAGTAGCCAAAGCATCTTAAGAAAAAAGAACAAAACTGGAGGTATCATAATCCCAGATTTCATGACATACTACAAAGCTGTAGTGAACAAAACAGTATGGTACTGGCACAAAAATAGACACACAGATCAATGGACAGAATTGAAAACCCAGAAATAAGCCCATGCTTATATGGTCAATTAATCTATAACAAAGAAGGCAGGAATATACAATGGGGGAAATATAGTCTCTTCAACAAATGGTGCTGTAAAAATTGGAAAGCTACATGCAAAGGAATGAAACTAGACCACTTTCTTATACCATACCCAAAAATGAACTCAAAATGGATTAGAGACCTAAATGTGAGACCTAAAACAATAAAATTCCTAAAAGAAAACATAGGCAGTAATTTCTTTAACATCAACCATAGAAACATCTTTCTAGATAGGTCTCTTAAGGCAAGAGAAACAAAAGCAAAACTAAACTGTTGGGACTACACCAAAATAAAAACGTTTTGCACAACAAAGGAAATAATCAACAAAATCAAAAGGGAACCCAGTGAATTGGAGAAGATATTTGTAAATTATATATCCAATAAGGAGTTAACATCCAAAATATATAAGGAACTTATACAACTCAACACCAAAAAAAAATCCAATTAAAAAATAGTCAGAGGAACTGAATAGACATTTCCAAAGAAGACATACAAATGGCCAACAGACACATGAAAAGGTGCTCAATGTCACTAATCATCAGGGAAATGCAAATCAAAACTACAATGAGGTATCATCTTACACCTGTCAAATGGCTAGTATCAAAAAGACAAGAAAAAACAAGTGTTGGCAAGGATGTGGAAAAAAAGAAATCCTCATGCACTATTGGTGTGAATGTAAACTGGTGCAACCACTGTGGAAAATGGTATGGAGGTTCCACAAAAAATTAAAAATAGAATTACCATATGATCCAACAATACCACTTATGGGTATTTATCTGAAGAAAATGAAAACACTAATTTGAAAATATATATACACCCACAGGTTTACTGCAGCATTATTTACAGTAGTCAAGATATGGAAGCAACCCAAATGTCCATCCATAGATGAATGGATAAAGAAGAGGTGGTATATACATACAATGAAATATTCATCCATAAAAAGGATAAGATCTTGCCATTTGTGATAACATGGATGGCCCTAGAGTATATTATGCCAAGTGAAATAACTCAGAGAAAGGCAAATACCATATGATTTCACTCATGTGGAATTTAAGAAACAAAACAAAGAGAAACAAAAAAAAAAAACAGACTCTTAAATACAGAGAATTGGTGGTTGCCAGAGGTAGGGTGGGGGGTTGGGTAAAATAGACTGGGATTGAGAGGTACAAACCTCTAGTTAGAAAATAAATAAGTCACAGAGATGAAAAGTACAGCATAGGGAATATAGTCAATGAGATTGGAGTAATGTTGTTTAGTGACAGATGGTGACGACATTTATTGTGGTGAGCACTGAGAAATGTATAGATTTGTTGAGTCATTATATTGTATACCTGAAACTAATATAACACTGAATGTTATACTTCAAAAAAAAAGGCACTTCTCCAGGCAGTCTTATAAAACTTACCTGTATGATTACTACCTATGAACCAAGAACACTGTAACAAAATAGAGATGTTTTACATATTTAAGAATAAACCTTTAAAGGGGCGCCTGGGTGGTTCAGTTGTTAAGCGGCTGCCTTCAGCTCAGGTCATGATCCCAGGGTCCTGGAATCGAGCCCCACGTCAGGCTCCCTGCTCAGTGGGAAGCCTGCTTCTCTCTCTCCCACTCCCCCTGCTTGTGTTCCCTCTCTTGCTGTGTCTCTCTCTGTCAAATAAATAAATAAAATCTTTAAAAAAAAAAAAAAGAATAAACCTCTAAAGCATTAATGTAAACTCAAAACCCAGCACCTATGTGAATGGGTGACCTCTTTGAAGCATCTGGAAGACTGAGAATTAAGCTTAAAAGAACAAACCTAAGCCAGCCTGATGACTGTTAGGTTCACCTCTTTGAGGAGCCCTCTTTACACACCACACTTTCTTTTTAGGTTTCCAAATACCCCACATACCTAAACAATGGCCATAGGGAAGGGGAATATATAATATGTTATTTCCAAAAAAAAACTTGATACTTTAGTGATTTTTAATTTCGCCATGACAGTAATGACCATTTATTGACTGTGACCTTCACATTAACTTTATGAAGTAGACTAGATAGGTCTTATTGTTAATTGGTATTAATACCCCTTTTACAGATAATATAACCGAGGCTTAGGGAGATTTACATGACCAGCAAAGTTTACATGGCTATTAAGTGGCAGAGATGGGAACAGAATTCTTCTCTGACTTGTAGAATAGTGTGCTCTACATTATTTTATGCTGTTTTAATAAGATGGATTTCAGTGTAATGTAGTTCAAGACATCATACCTGTCCATCATCTCTAGCTAGATTATGAAATTTCAGATTGGATGACTAGAAAATTGTAGTCAAAAAAGCGTTTCTCTATGATGATGGATGGAACATGATAAATGAAACAAGAATTACCTTAGATGAACAGCTAGAAAAACAATCTAAATGGTCACTAAGAAAATGTTCAAAATGTCTGCTTAAACAGAAAGGCATAGCTATGAGCTATGAAAATTTATATATGGATATGATTTGCTATAATAGGATCCTTTGTACTGCTGGTGTGTCCTGCATCTTTGGTGAAATTGAAAAAGACTCTTTCTTTCCTCAAGATACTTTACTTCCATTTGCCAGAAAAATATAAAATATTCTAATATATTATATCTATGATATGACTGGCACTCTTTTCAATGTGATGTCTTGTAATGTGCAAACTACATGGCCATAGTAGGTGACCATGTACCCAATTCTCAAAATGGTGGCTCAGATACCCTCTGAGTCTCCATGTGTGAAAAGTCACTTGTCCGTCAAATTAAGGAATTACTATGACAGGGAGAGGAGACTTTAGTAAGAAAATGGGGATGAGAAATCAGGATAATTGGAAGCAGTTTGGCAGAATGCAGATAAAATTTTTTTAAAGGAATATGTTATTGGTTATTATTGAGACACCTACAAAATTTTTAAGTCATAAAAAAAGAAAAAGGCTAAACAATGGCCGGCCTTTTCCCTAAGTCTTTGGCAATCCACAGCAGCCAAAAACTATATCCAACAAGGACATGTTTGAATTTCAGAAATTCAAAGTCTATAAAATATAGCCATGAGCTTATCATGAGTTCAGTTTCACCCATGAAACGTATTTAGCCAAGTAATTAACTTGAAGGCTGGTTCTGCCATATTAGCTAAATAATCATGGACAAATTTTTTGTCCTCTGTGGGCCTCAGTTTCCTCATTTGTAAAAAGGAGGCATTCTAAAAAATCATAAAGATCTTTTCCACTTCTTAATTTCTATAACCATATATCCTTATAGACCATCTAGTGAAATGCGTGATTTCAGCAGAATTCCATTAAAAACTCAGGGTGCCTCTCATTGTCATGAAAGCTGTGGGTAAGTACCATGGAGTCTAGGTGTCCCAGTTCCTCCTCCTTCTTAGCAGCATTTACTCTCATGTGCTCAGGTATCTTATAGTCTGAGGCTGTCTTCAGATTGAAGTCTCCCATATACAACTGGGCCTCCTTGATGGCTTGAACATCTTTGGGATCTTCAAAGTCATCCTGAGGTTTACTCTTGTACCTATCAGAAAAATAGAGAACCCAGCCACAAATGTAACAATAAACTTTAGTTTGTCTATTATATGTATATAATCAAATTCAGTCATAAAGCAAACGTAGAATTCTGAATCTGTAGTACTACTTTTATCTGCAGAGCCCCAGCATTTTTTTTAAGTTAACGACTACAGACCTTCCTCAACTTATAATGGGGTTATGTACCAATAAACCCATAGTTGAAAATATTATAAATCACATGCATTCAGTACACCTAACTTACCTAACATTATAGTTTAGCCTAGCTCACCTTAAACATACTCAGAACACTTATGTTAGCCTATAGTTGGGAAAAATTAATACAAAGCCCATTTCACAAAAAGTGTTGAAAATCTCATGTAATTTACTGACTACTGTACTGAAAGTAAAAAAACAGAATGGTTGTAAGTGTATTGATAGTTTATCGCCAACACCATGTAGCTGACTTGGAGCTGTGGTTCACTGCTTCTGCGCAGTATCATGAGAAGGTATCATACTGCATATATCACTAGCCTGGGAAAAGATCAAAATTCAAAGTACAGTTTCTACTGAATGCATATCACTTTCACACTATTGTAAAACCAAAAAAATCAAGTCAAACCACCTTAAGTTGGGGACCCTCTGTATTTTTACAGCACCTCAAGCAAAGTCATAATGAAATAAATAAAACCCAATTATCAGATGGTGCTGAAATAATCTGAATCATTTTTAGGCTTCTCTTCATTTCTAAGTGATTTATATCAAGATGGTTATTTATTCCTTCAACAGACATTAAGCCATAGAGACAGAGTAGGTGTATGTTAATCAGTAGAAATTTAATTTACCTTTTTTTTTAATAATGTAAGTGATTGTCATAAAATTTTCAAAAAAAGGCATCTAGTTAAAAATGATCATAATGAGCATATGTATTTGCCTCCTGCTCTCTCCCCAAATTCCATGGAAATGATGGTGTGGAGGTATTAAAGGGAATAAATCGGGAAGGCTGAGAATAAGATAGAAAGCCATGAGCAAACCAGTGATAGCAATTTTAAAGGATAAATCAAAGTAGAGAAAACTGTGGCCCAGAATATCCCCAGGGAAGGCTATAAAAAAGATTGAACATGATCTTATCAGTAGAGGTCCTAGGGGGCTCCAAGCACAGATATCAAAAGACCCAACTACCTAATTCTGTAAAGTGAAGCCTGTCAGTGAACATGAACACGTACACAGAGCTTGCAGTCAGCCTTTTAGGAAAACAAACACATACAAAAGCAGAGGAAACACATGTTATCTAATGTATTGATAATTGTTCCTTTGTGTAAGATAGCACTAAAAGGAAGGATTAATAGTTTAAAAAGGAAAGGAAGTGAAGAAAAGAGAGAGAGGAAGGAAAGAAAGAAAAAGGAAGGGAGGAAGGGAGGTAAGGGAAGAAGAATGAATGAAAGGAAGGAAAGAAGGGAGGGAGGGAGGGAGGAAGGGAGGGAAGACAGAAAGAGAGAAAGAAAGGAAAGAAGGAACGAAAGAAAGAGCAAGCAGATACTTCAGCTCTGGCCATGTGAGGAAAACAAGGCCCGTAATTATCCTCATGCTATAAATAACTAGAAAACTGGGCAAAAAAAATATGAAACTATGTTCAGACATTGAATAACAGGCAGCACATTGAATAACAGGCAGACTATAATTCATGTGAGAAGTGAAAAAAAATAATTCTTACTCTCTCTATTTCTGCATGGAGTAAAGTATCAGACTGTGGAATAGTGTTGAAATCCAAAATATTAGTCCAGTAATCTCAATGATTAAGGTTATAAAGATGAGAGTTCAGAGAAGCCAGAATGGTTAGAATTTAGAGGAAAAAAATATCAGAGCTACACACAAAACAATGTCTTCAGAAATTTACATAGGGCTCTCTTGAGTTTTTGACCACGTATTAACTTCTACATGTAAAACATCATGAAGATAAGTAAAGAACATCTGGGGGAAATACAATTACTAGGAAGCTGTAAAACAAGTAATTCTCATAGTTTACACATGGCTTGAAATCACTCATGAGTTCATCAGCTGGAGAGACCTTGTTAAAGGTAGGGAACATTCAGTAGAAACACTTAAAGAGTCATGCCTTCAAAGTAGGAAAAACAAAAAATCTGGACATCATCAATCATCCAGTCCTCACTGACATTTATAGAAAACTACACCAAAGAACACAAGAAAACACATTCTTTTTCAAGCACACATTGAATTTTCATGAAAACAGACTGTATGCAGGCCCATACAACTCCCAATAAATTTATAAGAATTTAAACCATGCAAACTATTGGGAAATTAAATAGCATACTTAAAAATAAACTATGGGGCATCTGGGTGGTTCAGTTGGTTAAGCTTCTGACTCTTGATTTTGGCTCAGGTCATGATCTCATGGTTATGTTATCAAGCCCTGCATCCAGCTCTGCACTCAGCACTTAATCTGCTTGAGATTCTCTCTCTCCCTCTCCCTCTGCCCCTCCCCCTGCTCTCTCCCTTTCTCTAAAATAAATAAATAAAATCTTTTAAAAAATAAATCATAATCAACAAGAAATCACAAGGGATATTAGAAAATATTTTGGACAGGGGCTCCTGGGTGGTGCAGTTGGTTAAGCAACTGCCTTTGGCTTAGGTCATGATCCCAGGGTCCTGGGATCGAGCCCCATGTCAGGCTCCCTGCTCAGTGGGAAGCCTGCTTCTCCTTCTCCCCCTGGCTTGTGCTCTTTCTCTCTCTCTCTCTCACTTGCTCTTGCTCATTCCCTTTCTCTCTCAAATAAAAAAATCTTTAAAAAATATATTTTGGACAAAATGATGCTGAAAATATATCAGAACTTGTGAAATGAAGCTCAGTGTTTCATTTATACTTTAAATTTATACTTAAATTTATATTTTAAAGGCTTATAATTAAAAAAGAAGTATAAAATCAAAGCTTACAGCTTAAAACTTAAACAGCGAAAAAGAATTAACTAATCCCAAATTAATAAGAATAAAGGAAATGATAGAGAACAGAAATATCAATGACACAGAAAGCTGACAAGCAATATTTCTAAAAATCTATGACCAAAAGTTAGTTCCTTGAAAAGATCAATAAAATTGATAAGTCTTTTGCTGGAATGATCAAGAAAAAGAGAAAAGATACAAATTAATGATATCAAAAATAAAACAAGGGACAATGCAACAGATACTACAGAAATTTAAGTAATAAGGCAATAGTACGAACTATTTTATGCCAATAAATTTGATAACCAGATAAAATGCACAAATTCCTTGAAAGATACAAATTACCAAAACTGATCCAAGAGGAAATATAGAATCTGAATAACACTATAACTATGAAAAATTGGAATTTGTATTTATAACCTCTCAATATTCCATGTCCATTTGGCTCATTGATAAATTCTATCAAATATTTAAGAAATAAGTAATATGAAGCCTCCAATCTTTCAGAAAATAGAAGAGAAAGGAAAACTTCTCATCTCATTTTATGCAACTAGTCTTACCCTGATAACAAACCAGAAAAGATATTATATAACAATAAAACTAGAGACCAATAGTCTTTATTTAAAAAGATACAAAAGTCCATAACAAAATGCCAGCAAATCAAATCCAGCAATATATATTTTTGGAAAATGTCAAAAGCCTATTTTTCCAGTTTATTGAGATATGATTGCATGTAATATTGTATCAGTTTAGGGTGTACAACATAATGATTTCATACATGTATCAATTGCAAAATGTTTGCCACAATAAGTTTAGTTAACATCCATCCACATAGTTATAATTTTTTTTCTTGTGATGAGAATTTTTAAGTTACCCTCTTAGCAACTTTCAAATACACAATACAGTACTGTTAACTAGTCATATTGTATATTACCTCTCCAGAACTTATTTATCTTATAAATAGAAGTTTGTACCATTTGATCACCTTCCTCCCCAACTCCCCACCTCTAGCAATCATCAATATG
Organism: Leptonychotes weddellii; assembly: GCF_054177405.1. Taxonomy (NCBI): domain Eukaryota; kingdom Metazoa; phylum Chordata; class Mammalia; order Carnivora; family Phocidae; genus Leptonychotes; species Leptonychotes weddellii. The sequence goes on along the minus strand of NC_138369.1, from coordinate 139,966,304 downwards.
TTCTGTTTCAATGAGTTCAGGGTTTTTAGATTCCACATATAAGGAAAATCATATAGTATTTATTCTTCTCTGACTTATTTTACTTAGTATAATGCCCTCAAAGTCCACTGGTATTGTTGCAAATGGCAGAATTTCTCTTTTTTAAGGCTGAAAAATATTCCAGTGTATGTATGTATCATAACTTCTTTATCCATTTGACCATTAATGGAGACTTAGGTTGTTTCCATGTCTCAACTATTGTTATTAATGCTGCAGTAAACACAGGAGTGCAGACATCTCTTCAAAGACCATTTTAGTTTTCTTTGTCTGTATACCCAGAAGTGGGATTGCTGGACCATATGGTAATCTTATTTTTAAATTTCTGAGGAATCTCCATACTGTTTTCCATAGTGGCTGCACTAGTTTATGTTCCCATCAATAGTACAGAAAGTTCCTTTTTTCCCACATTTTGCCAATAGTTGTTATCTCTTGTCCTTTTGATGACAGGTATTCTAACAGGTGTGAGGTGATCTCATTGTAGTTTCGATTTGCATTTCCCTGATGATTAGTGATGTTCAGCACTGTTTTCATATACTTAATGGCCTTTTGTAGGTCTCCTTTGAAAAATGTCTATATACATTCTCCATCCACTTTTAAATCTGTTTGGTTTTTTGTTATTCAGTTGTAAAAGTTCTTTATGTATTTTGGATATTAACCCCTTATCAGATATATGATTGTGAATACATTCCCTAAGTTGCCCTTTCATTTTTTTGATAGTTGCCTTTACTGTACATAAGCTTTTTAGTTTGCTATAGTCCCACTCGTTTATTTTTGTTTTTGTTGCCTTTGCTTTTGGTGTCAAAAATGTGTGTAAAAAATCATTGCCAAGACCAATGTTGAGGGACTTACCACCTATGTTTTCTTCTAGGAGTTTTATGGGTTCAAGTCTTACATTCAAGTCTTTAATTCATTTTGCATTAATTTTCATGTATGGTGTGAGATACTGGTCCAGCATCATTCCTTTGCATGTGGCAGTTTAGTTTTCCCAACACCATTTATTGGAGAGACTGTCCTTTCCCCAATATATAGTCTTGGCTCCTTTGTCATAAATTGACCATATATGCATGGACCATTTATTTCTGGTCTATTCTATTTCATTAATTGGGTCTCTGTTTTTATGCCAATGCCATATTGTTTTCATTGCTACAGCTTTGTAACATAGTTTGAAGTCAGAGAGTATATTTTTATATTTATTTTTATTTATTTTTCCTTCTCAATATGGCTTTGGCTATTCAGGATCTTTTATGGTTCCATGCAATTTTTAGGACTGCTTTTACTATTTCTGTGGGATTTTGACAAGGACTGCATTGAGTCTATAGATTCCTTTGGATAGTACAGATATCTTAACAATATTAAGTTTTCTAACCCATGCATGAAATGTCTATTTATTTATGTCTTCAATTTCCTTCATCAATGTCTTATTGTTTCCACTGTACAGATATTTCATATCCTTGGTTAAATTTATTCCTAAGTATTTTATTCCTTTTGATGCAATTATAAATGGGTTTTCCTAATTTCTCTGATAGTTTATTGTTAATATATAAAAACAACTGATTTTTGTATATTTATTGTATCTTGCCCTTTACTGAATTCATTTATTAGTTTTAATGGTATTTTGACAGTCTTTAGGATTTTCTATATATAATATGTCATCTGCAAATAGACAGATGTACTTCCTTCCCAATCTGGATTCTTTTTTTTCCTTGCCTAACTGTTCTAGCTAAGACTTCTACTACTATGTTGACAAGTAGCAAGAGTGAACATCCTTGTTCCTGATTTCAGAGGGAAAGCTTTCAGCTTTTCATCATTGAGAATGATGTTAGCTGTCAGCTTGTCATATGTGGCCTTTATTATGTTGAGGTATGTTCCTACTATATCCACTTTGGTGAGAATTTTGTCATGAGTAGATGTTGAATTTTGTCAAATGCTTTTCTTGCATTTCTTGAGATGATCATGTGATTTTTGATGGCTTGCACAATCACAAAGGTCTGAAAGACAACTGAGTTCAGGCCAAGCTGATATAGTTTAAGATGGCAACATAGGAAGACCTTGAACTCCTCTCTTCCGCAGACACACTAAATCTACACCTATTTATAAAGCAATTTCTTCCAAAGAATAACTGAGGGCTGACTTAACAGCTTCAAAAGATAGACCACACAGAGAACAGCAAGAGAGATGAAGACACGGTAACAAAGGGAACCACCTCTCTGATGCTGTGAAACTACAGTAGGAAGTATAGGACTGAGGGACCGTGAGCAGATCAGTTGAAAGCTGCAGCTTAAAAGGGCATCTGGAGAGAGTAGTTAAGATGGAGGAGTAGTAGGAGCACCCTGGGATCACCTCATCCCTCGAGCACAGCTAGATTAACATCAAATCATTTGGAACACCTAGGAAATCAATGTGAGGATTGGGAGAATGATCTGCATGGTCAGAGGGAGAGAATGTGGCAAGTATGAGGCACATAGACTTGAACTGGGGAGAGAAAAGCCATGGTGCTTCAGTGGGCAGGGAGCCCTTTCTGCAGAAAGAATAGAGAGAGAAAGAGAGGGAGAGAGAGTACCATGTTAGGTTTGCACAAGAAAACACCTCCCCAAAACCACTGACTGGGGAGTTGAAAGGAACTGAGCATTGCAAATTTCTGCAAGCAGTGTATGTAGCTCAAATTCTGAGGTTTTGAAAGTGAGTGACTTTCACTGGAGTCAAGCCATGGTGGGTGCTTCTAAGGAAAAGGACAGTTCAGGTCTGGGAGCGGAAAGCATGGTATAGGGATCCTGTGGGTAACACTGGGAGAAAATGATCCCCTTCCTGGAGTACATTTGGAAGAGGGTATATTGCCTCTCCAAGGACAAAAGACCCTGCAGGCACCATCAAGCAGCTTTTCATCTGCAGGGGACAGAGGTGCACACAAAAGACAGATAACCTGATCACAGCTTTTCACTGTGCTTCACCATAGACTCTGGGCACCTGTGCAGGTGTGTGACTGTTTTCCTGTGATGAAACAGCACTAGACATGGCGAGGCTCTCTCCTGGATGAGGGGAGCAGGTCCACACCATGACAGGTCATTTAAGATTTGGAGTTTTGAATCCCAGCTGCACTCCAGAGATAAAAGGCAAGAAAGCTGTGGTGCCAGGCATAACAAGAGCCCCAAGCACAGATGAGGGAGGGCAGGGATCTCACAAAAGACTGGGACACAAAAGGGGAGACTGTTTACTCTTTTGTGAGGACTTCTTGAACAGCAACAGGTGCAAGATCCCCTGTCCTGGGAGGAGAGAGGGGGTGACACCATTTTCTCCCTCGCCACCAATATGGTCAGACTTCAGTGAGAAACACAGCATTCCCAGTGGGGGTGGGAATCACTTATAACAAATTCTACCCCCCTGCGCCCTGCAAGTGCATAGTTACTAGGCAGGTCTGACTGTGAGGCAGAGCAGCAGACACTCCCCCAGAAGACCAACATAGGTACCCCACATGCACCAAGTCTACTGATCATGGAGTGTTCCAAAGTGTCAGCTTAAGTTCTGGTGGAAATAGGATGAGCCTTCTTTTTTCCCCTTTTTTTCCTCTTTGGAATCAGGCTTATAGCTTTTTGTTTGTTTCTTGTTTTTTCATTTCCTTTTCTCTTTTTTTTGGGTCAGGTGTCTCCCCTCACCCCACCCCAGCTTTCTTTTTCTTTGGAATCAGGCTTATAGTTTCTTGTTTGTCAGTTTGGGGTTTTTTTTGTTGTTGTTACCTCTGTTCCTTTTATTTTTCTCTCTTTTTTTCAGATCAGGGTTTGTTTGTTTGTTTGTTTGTTTGTTTTCTTTACCAGGCTTATTTTAAGAGACAAATCAAAGCACACCTAGTTAAAGGTCCAAACACTCCCCACTGTAAGCAAGGAGGAACTCTGCATAGGACTGAACTGTGGGAAAGAGCAGCCAAAACACAACAGCAGAGTGCACACAGCATATACCAGAAACACTTACTGAAGTACCAGGCCCTGGGCAGTGTATGACCCCTTCTTAATATACCATTACTCTCAGGAACAGGAAACATACAAAATGACAAGACAGAAGAATTCTCCCCAAAAGAAAGATGAAGAAGAAATCACAGCCAGGGATTTTCTCAAAACAGATATAAGCAATATATCTGAACAAGAATTTAGAACAGCAATCATAAGAATACAGCTGGGCTTGAAAGAAGCATAGAAGACACCAGAGAAACCCTTCCTGCAGTGATAAAAGACCTAAACACTAGTCAGGCCAAAATAAAAAATGCTATAACTGAGATAGAAAACCAACTGGATGTAATCACAGCAAGGATGGAAGAAGCAGAGGAATGGATATGCAATACAGAAGATAAAATTATGAAAAATAATGAAGCTGAAAATAAGAGGGAAAGAAAACTATTAGATCACGAAGGTAGATTTAGGGAACTCAGCGATTCCATAAAGTGCAATAATACCCAGATCATAGGAATTCCAGAAGAAGAAGAAGAGTAGGAAAAAGGGGCAGAAGGTTTATTTGAACAAATTATAGCTGAGAACTTCCCTAATCTGGGGGAAGGAAACAGGCATTCAAATCCAAGAGGCACAGAGAACTCCCCTCACAACCAACAAAAACAGGTTAACATCTAGACATATCATAGTGAAACTTGCAAAATACAAAGATAAAGAGAATTCTGAAAGCAGCTAGGGAGAAAAGGTCCTCAACCTACAAGGGTAGACACACAAAGTTAGCAGCAGACCTGTCTACAGAAACCTGGAAGGCCAGAAAGTACTGGCATGATATATTCAACGTGCTAAATGGGAAAAATGTGCAGCCAGGAATACTTTATCCAGTAAAGCTGTCATTCAGAATAGGAGAGATAAAAGAGTTTCCAAGACAAGTAAAAACTAAAGGAGTTCATGAACACTAAATCAGCTCTGCAAGAAATGTTAAAGGGGACCCTTTGAGTGGGAAAGAGACCAAAAGCCACAAAGACTAGAAAGGAACAGAGACAGTCTACAGGAATAGTGACTTTACAGGTAAACAATGGCACTACATTTATATCTATCAATATTTACTCTGAATGTAAATGGACTAAATGCTCTAATCAAAACACATATGGTATCATAATGGATTAAAAAAAAAAAGACCCATTGATATGCTGCTTATGGATAAAAAAAAAAAAAGACCCATTGATATCCTGCTTACAAGACTTACAAGAGACTCATTTTAGACCCAAGACACCTCCAGATTGAAAGTGAGGGGGTGGAGAACCATTTATCATGCTAGTAGACATCAAAAGAAAGCTGGAGTAGCCATATTTATATCAGATAAACTAGATTTTAAACCAAAGACTGTAAGAGATGACCAAGGGCACCATCTCATAATAAACAAGATCTAACAATTGTAAATATTTATGTCCCCAACTTGGGAGCAGCCAAATATATAAATCAATTAATAACAAACTTAAAGAAACTCATTAATAATAACACAATAATAGTAGGGGACTTTAACACCCCACTCACAACAATGAACAAATCATCTAAACAGAAGATCAACAAGGAAATGATGACTTTGAATGTCACACTGGACCAGATGGACTTAAAAGATATATTCAGAACATTTCATCCTAAAGCAGAATATACATTCTTTTCAAGTGCACATGGAACATTCTCCAGAAGAGATCACATACTGGGCCACAGATCAGGCTTCAACTAGTACAAAATGACTGAGATCATACCATGCATATTTTCAGACTACAACACTATGAAAATGAAGTCAATCACAAGAAAAAAATTGGAAAGACCTCAAATACATGGAAATTAAACAACATCCTACTAAAGAATGAATGGGTTAACTAGGATATTAAAGAAGAAATTTTTTAAAATACATGGAAGCAGGGGCGCCTGGGTGGCTCAGTCGTTAAGCGTCTGCCTTCGGCTCAGGTCATGATCCCAGGGTCCTGGGATTGAGCCCCGCATCGGGCTCCCTGCTCAGCGGGAAGCCTGCTTCTCCCTCTCCCACTCCCCCTGCTTGTGTTCCTGCTCTCACTGTGTCTCTCTCTGTCAAGTAAATAAATAAATAAAATCTTAAAAAAAAAAAAATACATGGAAGCAAATGAAAATGAAAACACAACAGTCCAAAACCTATGGGATACAGCAAAGGCGGTAATGAGAGGGAAGTATATAGCAATACAGGCCTTCCTCAAGAAGAAAAGTCTCAAATACACAATCTAACCTTACATCTAAAGGAGCTACCCTACAACCCAGCAATTGCACTACTGGGTATTTACCCCAAAAATACAAATGCAGTGATCTGAAGGGGCATCTGCACCCCAATGTTTATAGCAGCAATGTCCACCATAGTCAAACTATGGAAAGAGCCCAGCTGTCCATCTACAGATGAATGGATAAAGAAGATGTGGTATATACATGTTTTATATATTCATATATATGAACATATATATATGACATATTCATATATATTCATATATATATGATGGAATATTACGCAGCCATCAAAAAAATAAAATCTTGCCATTTGCAACAATGTGGATGAAACTAGAGGGTATTATGCTAAACAAAATAAGTCAATCAGAGAAAGACAATTATCATATGATCTCACTCATATGTGGAATTTAAGAAACAAGGCAGAGGATCATAGGGGAAGAGAGGAAAAAAATGAAACAGGACAAAACCAGAGAGGGAGACAAATCATGAGGACTCTTAATCATAGGAAACAAACTGAGGGTTGCTGGAGGGGAGGGGTGTGGGGAGATGGGGTAACTGGGTGATGGACATTGGGGAGGGTATGTGTTGTAATGAGCACTGGGTATTACATAAGACTGATGAATCACAGACCCCATACCCCTGAAATAATATATGTTAATTAATTGAATTTAAATTTTTAAAAAATCCAAAAAAACTTAATTTTTTAAAAAAAGACCCCAAATAGCCAAAGCAATCTTTTTTTTTTTTAAAGATTTTATTTATTTGACAGAGAGAGACACAGCAAGAGAGGGAACACAAGCAGGGGGAGGGTCAGAAGGAGAAGCAGACTCCCTGCTGAGCAGGGAGCCCGATGCAGGGCTCGATCCCAGGACCCTGGGATCATGACCTGAGCCAAAGGCAGCCGCTTAACGACTGAGCCACCCAGGCGCCCCTAGGCAAAGCAATCTTGAAAACAAAAAAGCAAAGCTGGAGGCATCACAATTCCAGACTTGAAGTTACATTACAAAGCTTTAGTGATCAAGATAATATGGTATTGGCACAAAAACAGACACATAGATCAATGGAACAGAGTGGAAAACCCATAAATGAACCCACAACTACATGGTCAATTAATCTTCAACAAAGCAGGAAAGAATATCCAATGGAAGGAGTCTCTTTGACAAATGGTGTTGAGAAAACTGGACAGCAACATGCAAAAGAATGAAACATGACCACTTTCTTACACCATACACAAAAATAAATTCAAAATGGATGAAAGACCTAAATGTAAGACAGGAAACCATTAAAATGCTAGAGAAGAACACAGGCAATAATCTCTTTGACATCAGCTGTAGCAATTTCTTACTAGATAGGTCTCCTGAGACAAGGGGAACAAAAGCAAAAATAAACTATTGGGACTTCACCCAATAGTTCTGCACAGTGAAGGAAACAATCAACAAAACTAAAAGGCAACCAATGGAATGGGAGAAGATATTTGCAAATGACATATCTGATAAAGGGTTAGTATCCAAAATATATAAAGAACTTATACAACTCAACACCCAAAATATAAATAATCCAGTTTAAAAATGGGCAGAAGACATGAAGAGACATTTCTCCAAAGGAGACATACAGACGGCTAACAGACACATGAAAAGATGCTCCACGTCACTCATCATCAGGGAAATACAAATCAAAACTACAATGAGATACCACCTTACACCCATCAGAATGGCTAAAATCAACAACCTAACAATAGATGTTGGTGAGGATGCAGAAAAAGGGGAACCTTCTTACATTGTGGGTAGGAATGCAAACTGGTGCAGCCACTCTGGAAAACAGTATGGAGGTTTCTCAAAAGTTAAAAATAGAACTACCTATGACCAAGCAATTGCACTACTATGTATTTATCCAAAGGATACAAAAATGCTGATGCACTCCAATGTTTATAGCAGCACTATCAACAATAGCCAAATTATGGAGAAAGAGCCCAAATGTCCATTGACTGATGAATTGATAAGGAAGAAGTGATTATCTATCTATCTATCTCTCTATCTATCTATACAATGGAATATTATTTAGCCATCAAAAAGAATGAAATCTTGCCATTTGCAATGACATGGATGGAGCTAGAGAGTATTATGCTAAGTGAAATAAGTCAGAAAAAGACAAATACTGTTTAGTTTTTTTTTTAAAGATTTTATTTATTTGTCAGAGAGAGAGAGAGCACAAGCAAGGGGAGTGGCAGGCAGAGGGAGAAGCAGCCTCCCCCACTGAGCAAGGAGCCCAGTGCGGGACTCGATCCCAGGACCGTATGGTCATGACCTGAGCCAAAGGCAGACAATTGACTGACTGAGACACCCAGATGTCCCAGATAGTTTTGTTTTTATCTAATGTCTTTACAAAAAATAAAATATGGCAGCAACCTAAGTGTCCATCCATATATGATGGATTAAGAAGATGTGGCATATATATAATGGAATGTTACTCAGCCATAAAAATGAGATCTTGCCATTTCCAACAACATGGATGGACCTACAGGGTATTATGCTAAATGAAATAAGTCAGACAGAGAAAGACAAATACAATATTATTTCACTTCTATGTGGAATCTAAAAAACAAATGTACAAACAAACAAAAAAAAGCAAAATTAGACCCATAAGCACAGAAAACAAACTATGGTTACCACAGCAGAGAGGGGTTGGGGAATGGGCAAAATGGGTGAAGGGGATTGGCAGGTACAGGTTTCCAGTTATGGAATGTATAAGCTACAGGGGTGAAAGGTACAGCATAGGGATATAGTCAATGGTATCGTAAGAACATTGTATGGGGACACATGGTAGCTACACTTATGAGCATTGCATAATGTATAGAGTTGTCAAATTACTATGTTGTACACCTGAAATTAATGTAACATTGTGTGTCAGCCACACTTCAATTAAAAAATAAAAGTTGAACAGTTAGCATATAGGAATTCCAATCCTAGGTATCTACCCAAGAGAATTAAAAACATATGTCCACACAAAAATTACACAAATTTTAACAGCATTATTCATAATGGTGAAAAAATGGATATAACCTAAATGTGTTTCAACTGATGAACTGATAAATATGATATGCATTGTTTGGTCATAGAAAGGAATGAAGTACTGATACATGCTATAACATGGATGAAATTTAAAGTCTTATGAAGCAAAAAAAGCCAGCCACAAAGACCACAGAATCCATGTATATAAGGTGTCCAAAATAGACAAATCTATAGAGACAAGAAATGGTTGCTTAGGGTTAAGGGGCACCTGGGTGGCTCAGTCATTTAAGGGTCCAGCTCTTGATTTTGACTCAGGTTATGGTCTCAGTGTCATGAGATCAAGCCCCACATTGGGCTCAACACTGGGCAAAAGAAAGAAAAAATCCTGTAAGGTCCATAATCCTATCACCTAGAGACAACCACTGTTACATTTTATTGATACTCTCCCAAATTATATTGTTGTCCTATGTGCTTTTTCATTAATATATTGTAAACATCTTTCCTTGTCAATAAACCCACCTCAACATAAAACAAAAGAGAGAGAGAGTGAGTCCAGGCCAGAGTGAACACCTCCTACATGAGAACACTCCATAAAGACTGGGGAAGGTGACTATTTTCTCTAATGTGCAGAAACCAACACATAGAGTCAAGGGAAATGAAGAAGGAGAAAAACATGTTCCAAACTAAAGAGCAAGATAAAACTCCAGAAACAGACCTTAATGAAATGGAGATAAAGTGATTTACCTGACAGAGAGTTTAATACAATATTCATAGAGATGCTTACCAAGGTCAGGAAAACAATGTGTGAACAAAGTGAATATTTCATCAGAGATAGAAAATATAAGATAGCGCCAAAGAGAAAACCCAGAAGTGAAGAATAATTGAACTGAAATGTTTAAAAATGGGGTTCAACACCAAACTAGATTAAGCAGAAGAAAGGATTGATAAACTCAAAAAACAGGGCAGTGGAATTCACCCAATCAGAGGAGCAAAAGAAAAAAGAATTAAAAAGAGTGAACATAGCTTAAAGGACTTAAAAGACATCAACAAGCAAATTAATATTCACATTACAGGGGTCCTAAATGGAGAAAGGTCGTCATAAGTCTTATTCAAAGAAATAATGGCTGAAAAATTCTTTAACCTGGGGAAATAAATAGACATCCAGATCCAGGATGCCTAGAAAGTTTAAAACAAATAAATCCAAAAAATCCCACACCAAGACACAGTATAACAAATTGTCAAACATTAAAGACAAGGAGAAGATCTTTAAAACAGCAAGAGAAATACAACTTGTTATATACATACACATATAAGAAAAATAAGACTATCAGCAGATTTTTTTTAGCAGAAACTTTGTAGGCAAGCAGAGAGTGGCATAATAAATTCAAAGTGCTAAAAGAAAAAGACTGTCAACCAAAAAAAACCTACCCAACAAAACTGTCCTTCAGCATTGGGGAAATAAAGAGTTTTCCAGACAAACAAAAGCTGAAGGAGCTCATTACCATTATCCCAGGCTTTCAAGAAATGTTAAAGTCAATTCTTCAGGCTGAAGTGAAAGGACATTAACTACTAATAGGAAAACATATATAAGTATAAATTTTGTCAATAAAGACAAATATATAGCTAAATTAAGAATACTCTAATATTAATGCTGGTGGGTAAATCATTTTTAAATTTAGCATAAAGGTTAAAAGGCAAAAGAATTAAAAATAACTATAACAACAATGATTTGTTAATGGATATATAAGGTAAAAAGATGTAAATTGTGACATCAAAAACAAAGTGTTGGGAGAGTTAAAAATACAGCTTTAGCATGTGTTCAGAGTTAAGTTATTATCAGGTTAAAATAGACTGATATGTTTTATGTAAGTCTTACAGTAACCACAAAGCAAAAACCTATAATAGATACAAAAACCATAAAGAGAAAGAATCCAAACATAAAACAAAACTAGGTTATCCAGACCCAATAAATAAATAAAATAAGGAAACATTGGACTTAAATAACAAGTTAGAACAGATGGACTTAAATATTTACAAACATTCCATTCAATAGTAGCAGAATATACATTTTTTTTAAATGACTGCCTTCTATTTATTTAATTTTATTTTATTATGTTATGTTAATCACCATACATTACATCATTAGTTTTTGATGTAGTGTTCCATGATTCATTGTTTGCGTATAACACCCAGTGCTCCATTCAATACATGCCCTCTTTAATACCCATTACTGGGCTAACCCATCCACCCACCCCCCTCCCCTCTAGAACCCTCAGTTTGTTTCTCAGAGTGCATATTCTCTCATGGTTCATCTCTCCCTCCAATTTCCCCCCCTTCATTTTTCCTTTCCTACTATCTTCTTCTTTTTTTTTTTTTTTAACATATAATGTATTATTTGTTTCAGAAGTACAGGTCTGTGATTCATCAGTCTTACACAATTCACAGTGCTCACCATAGCACATACCCTCCCCAATGTCTATCACAGCCACCCCATCTCTCCCACCCCCCACCACTCCAGCAACCCTCAGTTTGTTTCCTGAGATTAAGAATTCCTCATATCAGTGAGATCATGATACATGTCTTTCTCTGATTGACTTATTTCACTTAGCATAATACCCTCTAGTTCCATCCACGTCCTTGCAAATGGCAAGTTTTCGTGTTTTTTGATGGCTGCATAATATTCCATTGTATATATATACCACATCTTCTTAAATGCACATGAAACATTCTCCAGGATAAACCACGTTAGGCCACAAAACAAGTATTAATTAATTTAAAAAGCTTGAAATCATATCCAGTATCTTTTCTAAACTCAAAGGTATAAAACTAGAAATCAATTACAATAAGGAGACTGTAAGATTCATAAAAATCTGGAGATTAAACATACTTTGACTAACCAGTAAAAAAATCAAAAGAGAAATCAAAAATATCTTGTAACAAATGAAAATAGAAATACAACATACCTAAAATGTATAGGATGCAAGAAGAGCAGTTCTAACAGGGAAGTTTATAGTGATAAATGCCTACATCAGGAAACAAGAAAAACCTTGAGCAACTAATTTAATCTTATACCTCAAGGAACTAGGAAAAAAAAAAAAAGCAAAAACCCAAAGTTAGTGGAAGGAAGGAGATAACAAAAATCAAAGCAGAAATAAATGAAATAGAGATTTAAAAGACAATAGGAAAGATCAATGAAAGTAAGCTGGGCATTTTTTTTTTAAGATAAAAACAAAATTGATAAACTTTTAGCTAAACTCATCAAGAATATAGAGAGGACTGGGTGCCTGGGTGGCTCAGTCAGTTAAGCATCTGCCTTCAGGTCAGGTCATGATCCCAGGATCCTGGGCCTGAGTCCCACACCAGACTCCCTGCTCAGTGGGGAGCCTGCTTCTCCCTCTGCCTCTGCTCCTTCTCCCTGCTCATGCCCCCTCTTCTCTCTCTCTCTCAAATAAATAAAATCTTTAAAAAAAAACACCAGATTAAAGATAAATATAATAAAATCAATGGAAAGAGTTTCCACTTCTGAAAAAGGGAATAGACTTATGTATTCAAATCTTCCTGGCAAGTACAAATAAAACCCCTAAACATTATATATACAACCCTTCATGTTGTACATATAATGAAAGGTGAAAAGAAGAAGATAGACCACAAAGAACCCTGGGACCTGAGGAAGTATATGATGGTAAAATCTCTAGACTTTCTTATTACCTCATATATCTCAGGCATGGAGTTAAAGAAAATGGCAACTAGAAATACCAAAGGGTTTAGACAACAAAAGCCCAACAAAATCTTGCTCTTTCTAGCTAAAGGATCAAGAAAAGAGACTAGTAATACAGAAAACTTTTTAGATAATAAACGCTCTACTCTAGCCATGCAGCACGCACGCACATGTGTGCACAGATAGACACACACACACACAAATGTGGCCCAACCTTCACCCAGCCTGCAAAGGTCAAGTGGGGAGTCTATACTTTTACTACCAGCAGACTTTAACAAGGCAACACAACCCCTACAGGGATGGTGTTAAAGGAGGTGAGCCCTGGGGACCAGGGCTTCCTCCCCAGTGTGTGGTAACAAGCCTCCCTACCACAGTTACAGTGGAGAGTCCATAGGGAACCTGGACATCTAAGCCTTGCCCAGCAGTAACAAGGTGATCCACCCCTCCTTGCTGGGGTAGTGTTTGAGGAAGCCTAGTGGAAAGTGAAGACCTTGACCATCCTCCACAACATCAATGGAAGACAACTAGAGAGCAAAGTGATATCAGAGCAGCCTAGTAGGGATCCAGAACTCCAACTGCTGACCAGCAAGTACCCCTTCCTTCCTCAGGTGTCAACTGGGGAAAAAATGGGTAACCTGGACTTCTATACCCATGAGGTGGCATTCCTCCTTATCTTGCTCAAATCAGAGAAAGACAGCTAAAACTGAATGTATATATAAGATTCAGAGTCTCATAATGCCCCAAATGTCCAGATTTCAATAAAAAATCATTTGTCATACCAAGAATCAGGATGACCTCAACTTGAATAAGAAAAGATGATTGTCAGTTGCCAATCCCAAGATGATAGAGATGTTAGAATAATCTGACAACAATTTTAAAGCAGCCATTATAAAGTGCTTCAAAAAACAATTAGAAAGGTGCTTGAAACAAATGGAAAAATAGAGTCTCAGAAAGAAATGGAAGATACAAAGAAAAACCAAATGGAAATTTTAGAGCTGAAAACTACAGTAATCAAAGTAAAACTTAATAGATGGGGTCAACACCAGAATGGAGGAGACAAAGAATCATTAATTTGAAGATAGAACAATAGAAATTATCCAATCTGAATAACAAAAAAATACACTACAAACAAATAATAAAATTTTTTTAAAAAATCTCCACACAGAGCCTCAGAGATCTAACATTTGTGTCACTGGAATCCAAGAAGGAAAGGAAAAGGAGGACAGGACTGAAAGAAAGAAAAAAAGAAAAGAAAAGAAAAGAAAGACAAGAAAAGAAATAACAGCTGAAAACTTCCCAAATTTGGCCAGAGATACAAGTATACAGATTCAAGAAGTTTAATGAATCCCAAAAAGAATAAATTCAAAGATTTACCAAGACACATTATAGTCAAACTTCTGAAAACTAAGGACAAAAAAAAAAAAATCTTGAAAGCAGCAAGACAAAAATAACACCTTACATATAGGGAGGAAGCAATTTGAATGGCAGAAGATTGATCATAAGAAACCATGGAGGCCAGCAGAAAGAAGCACAATATTTTCCACATGTTGAAAAAGAGAAATGTCAACACAGAATTTTATGTCTAGTAAGACTATCCTCCCAGAATGAAGGAGAAATCAAGCCATTCTTAGGTGAGGGAAAGCTAAGAATTTATCACCACATACCAACCCTAAAACAATGGCTAAAGGAAGTTTTCTAAGCAGAAATGAAATTATAGAAGAAGGAACTTTGGAACATCAAGAAGGAAGAGATTAAAATGTTTAATAGTAAAAATATTGGCAAATACATTTTACTTTTACTATTGTCTAAGTTATGTTTGATGATTAAAAAAACTATAACAATGTCTGAAATGTATGTAGAGAAAATATACAATTATACTATAAACAAGGGAAATAAGAGGCAGTGAGGGGTGTAAAGGGACTTGAAGGCAGGTAAGTTTTTTACATTTCATTCAAGCTGATAAAACATCAACACCAGTAGACTGTATAAGTTGTGTATACATAATATAGTATCTAGAGAAAATGCTAAAAATACTGTACAAAGGGATACTCTCAAAAACACTATAATCATATTGGAACTCTAAAATATTCAAGTAAGCCACAGGAAATCATGAAAAAATAAAAACAAAAAAAACAAAAAAACCACAGAGAACATTCTTTTTGATCACTGAGTAATATTCCATTATATATATATACCACATCTTCTTTATCCATTCATCTGTCGATGGATATCCAGGCTCTTTCCATATTTTGCAATGATGTAGATGGAACTAGAGGGTATTATACTAAGCAAAATAAGTCAGTTGGAGAAAGATAAATACCATATGATTACACTTATGTGGAGTTTAAGAAACAAAACAGATGAACATAGGGGAAGGGAAGGAAAAATAAAATAAGATGGAAATTGAGAGGGAAGAAAACCATAAGAGACACTCAACTCCAGGAAACAAACTGAGGGTTGCTGGAGGGGAGGTTGGTGGGGGGAAGGGATAATTGGGTGAATGGCATTAAGGAGGGCATGTGATGTAATGTGCACTGGGTGTTATATGCAAATGATGAATCACTAAATTCTACCTCTGAAACTAATAAAAAATACAGACAACAGAAAAATATAAAATAGCAGATATAAGCCTGAAATATCAATAATTACATGTGTAAATATATAAGTAAATCCATGTGTAAATTATATAAGTGATATGGTCTAAATCTACCAACTGAAGAACTGAGATTAACAGAGTGGATTAAAAAACATAACCCCACTGTATACTGTCAATAAAACATCAACTTCAAACATAATAATATAGGCAGGTTGAAGTAAAAGAATGAAAACCAATATACCATTCAAATACTGAATTCTTTCTCCTTAAGATCAGGAACAAGTTGTAGATGTCCCATTCTATTTCAACACTATATTGGAAATTCTAGCCAGCCCAACAAGAAAATAAGGGAAATAAGACACAAACAAATTGGATACAAAATAAAACTGTCCCTATTTACAGATGACAAAATTGTCCACACAGAAAATCCTAAGAAACCTACTAAAAAACTCTCAGAAAATAACAGTTCAGCAAGGCCACAGGATACGAGATAAACATACAAAAAAATCAATTGTATTTCTATACTAACAATGAACATGAACACATAAGATACCAAAATTAAAAGCACAATATCATTTACATTGCCAAAAAAAGTAAAACATTTATGTCTAATTCGAACAAAATATGTGTAGGACTTTTACACTGAAAACAAAACACTGATGAAAGAAATCAAAGAAGATCTAAATAAATGGAGAATCATACTATGTCCATGGGTTAGAAGATTCAACATAATAAATGTCAATTCCCCCTCCCCAAACTGATACACAGCTTTAACACAATTTCTATCAGAATTCCAGCAAGATTTTATTTGTAAATACAGACAAAAGTATTCTAAAGTTTATATAGAAAGGCAAGGTAACTAGAATGGTTAAACAATTTGGGGGAAAAAAAGAATACAATGAGAGGACCAATTTCAAGATCTATTACATTGCTACAGTAATCAAGGCAGTGTGTTTTCAGCAAAGTGACAGACACATAGATCAATGGAACAGAACATGAACTCAGAAATAGACACACACAAATATGCCCCGATGATTTCTGACAAAGGTGAAAATTGCAAAACCAATTCAGTGGAGGAGAGAGAGCCTTTTTAATAAATGGTGCTAGATCAATTGTAAATCCACAGGCAAAAACAAAAAATGCCTAAATCTCACACCTTATACAAAAATGAATACCAAATAGATCGTAGACTTAAATGTAAAATGTAAAACTATAAAACTTTTAGAAAAAAAAATAGGAGAAAATCATTGGGGACTAGGGCTAGGCAGAGTTCTTAGACTCGACACCAAAAACAAGATTGATAGAAGGAAAAATTGACAAATTGGGTTTAACACAATTAAAAACTTTTATCTGCAAGAGACCCTATTAAAGGAATGAAAAGACAAGCTACAGACTGGGAGAAAATATTTGAAAATCACACAACCAACAAAGGACTGGTATCTAGAACATATAAAGAACTCTCAGAACTTAACAGCAAAATAGCAAACAATCTTATTTGAACATGGGCAAAAGACATGAAGAGACATTTCACCAAACATACCTATAGGTGGCAAATAAAACAAATAAAAAAAGTACTTGTTAAATAAAAGTACCTCATATCAGGGTTTTTAAAAGTCAACTTTAGATGATGAGAGACCTAAAGGTAAAAGTCAAAACTGTAAGATATTAGAACATAAAGAAAAATAACTTTATGTTAGAATAGATAGGAATTTCTTAATCCTTAAAAATCCCTGATTGTATTCACAAAATGGAATTCCTGGGCCCAAAACCCTAAGGATCATAGAAGTTCCACCAAGGTATCACTACTCTAAAAGATCTTCAATACTCCATCTCTGTTTCTATTTCAAAGATATTTTGAAACATATTAAAATGAAAAAGTTTAGGTAAAGAAAGAAAACAAAAACACACTCACTTACAGTTCATCCCATTCTTTTTTTCGCTGCTGAATCTTAAGTTGGGCCCTTTCAGCTTTTAATATAAGTTTCTTTGTTTTCTCAATTTGATTTTCCACCATAATTTCACTTAGGGTTTTAGGCCGAAATTTCTTCCCTTTCTCTATAATTGATTCTTCTGGCACACCAATGCTCCCACCTGTATAGAGAGTCAACATTTTTTTTTTCAATCTTCTTGAAACATCAAAATGAAATTCTCAAATATTTTTTTAAACCTGTCATGTTTTAAAAAACAGAATATAATGAATCTGTAAATCACAGTATTTGTTAAACAACTAACATGAATTTAACCCCATAATAAGTATTTTAGAACACCAAAATAAAGAGATCTAAGTCATAGGATTTGCTCTAAAGGACCTTATTGAAAAGTTGGCAAGACATATATAAAATAATTAGAAAACAAGATAAATAATGAGGGGCCACTGACATACAAACTGAGAAGTTGGGTAGGAATATTTGTGATATGGTAGGGAAAGCAAGCGAGTCCTATTTGACATGTATATTTGAGATGATATATACCGACTGCAGTGGTCTGTGGCCAATTGAAAAACTGGTCAGAAACATACAAACAAACCTGTGATTTAAGAATTACATATCTGCTGAGGCAATTTCTTACTTTATGTTCAAGCTACAGAGAGATATACTTTAGAGATATACTTTGGGAAAAAAGTTAAATAATAATATGGGATGGTCATATAGTTATAACTCATAATTTCACCTTTCATATTCAAATATATGTGAATATGGAAAAGCAGGAGTTTAATGTGGCTTGGGTGGTCATACTTTATAACAAAAGTGTAATTCAATCTGGAATCTCTAAGAACTGTTAAAATTCAGAGAGGAGGGGAATGAATTAGTCACTCCAGTAGGAACCTGGGTATAAAAGTATCAGGCATAATTAGGGAGCAGTGAGCAAGACAATAAGCTAAAAATACCAGTAGAACAGAATGAAAATGCACTATTAATAGGAAACAGAATAGGGATATACTGTGGAAAGATTAAATACCAGGAAAACAATTACAGAATTTATCTGAAAGGAGCCATGAAAGTTTTCTCAATGAAGAGGATAAAGCAGCATTAATGTCAGTACTATATCATGAGCACTAACTGTGCTGTCCTTTATTTATTTTTGATTGGGCTCTCCAAGTCATTCCCAGAATTCTTGCCTTCCTCCTACTCATCTACAGTCATCCTGTGGGCAGTTATGAGAGGCAGGTTGCAGAGATTAAGAGGTACTCCTTTCACACCTGAATTCTCAGCTCATCATTCTGTTTAAAGCATATGCTCTTGGAAAATAGTTTGAAATGTCATGTTCTATCCCCACATTCTGGGGTAGGGCCCAAGAATCTGCAAGGAAACACTGCCTAGAAACGAGCAACCAAGAAAGCCTAAATTTAAGAATAGTTAGATGTTGGAAGTAAAAAATTAGCAACATCAAGTACTCTAACCCACTCAGTCACATAACCAGGGTGGGTTTTCTTTAGCAGCCTGCATTTAAGAGATGGTGTGGAGCATTTGCTGGAGGAACATGGCTTCCCATTCTCAGCCATACCACACACTCCATCTCTCTTGATTTTTATTCCAAAGGAATAAATAAAGAGAGACAAGAGATGGAGCTCAAGCCATCAAAAAGGGTTCAAAGGTACTGCCTACAAAAAGAAAATTCAGTTTTGAAACCTTAATAAGTAAGGATTTAAAAGCCTTTTTGTTATTTAGCCTACCTGTATCTTTCTGGCTATCCTTTCTTCCAGCTCCCTCTTTTTCTAACCTCTCCAATTTGCTTGTTCTTCTGTCTGATAGACTTGTTCGTTTGGACTTGGAATACTTAGACGGCTTCACAAGCCTATAGGAGGATATCTTGTGATCACTTTGTATGGCATGAACCACAATAGTATCACTTTCCAATGACTCACGAAATCTGAAAAAAAGAAAATAGAACAAGTATTTGCAATAGTCACCATTTTAATCAATTATACCATTTTAATAATTCTGCATGATTAATAAAATAAGACCACAACACACTATGCTTACAAATGATATTATATTGTGCTAGATCCAAAATTTGACAATGCATATTAACCAATGTGATGTGATAGAAGTTGCATAAGACTCAAAGAGCAAGTAGAATTTTCTTTCTAATGAAAACATTTAACAAACCATTATTAATCAGTATAATGCCTTTGTTTTGCTAATATGTAGAAAAATGAAAACTTTCAGGCAGACTGTAATTTAATGGTAAGTGGATCATATCAAATTCTGACAAAATCCGCCTATCATCTCATATGAGATATCTCATATATATACATGCAATATATATATGTGTGTGTATATATATGGCTCAAATATATTACCCTTTTTGCCTCTACAAAAAATATTAAACTCAGGATTATTACCATCTAGTTCACTTTTCTTTTAGACCCACAGGAATTTGTTCTTTATCAATTAATGGTTAATTGTTGCTATTTTTTGGCACTGGTTCATAATTATTCCCCAAATCTTTTAATTTTAGAATTTAACTTATTTATGTACATAGCAATTATTCTTAGTTTATCTGCCTTTCTTACTATTTTTTAATCCAATCCTTTGAACTCTATTTCTTCTTTTAAATGGCTTACTATTTCTAATTTTCCCTTTTCTCTTATAGCATAGTATTTTTCTCATCACAATAAAACTTATTCTCTTCATCCTCTTGACTTCTGGAGTTTTACTTTAAATTTTAGTCTTTCCATAAAACACAGAAAACATGATATGGATGGTTTTGGTCCCATCAAAATTTAAAACTTCTCCATAGTTAGAAAAATGTGAACAAAGTTTAAGGCAAATGGCAGAGTAAAAGTGTTTCCAATATGTATAATAAAAAAAAATACAGAAATAGTGAATAAAACTAAGGGGAGAAATAAAATTCAAAGAAAAATGAACAAGGAATCTTTCTCAGAAGATTAAATATAAATGAACTATAAATGTATGAAAAGAAATGCTCAGAAGAATATCAATGAACTACAAACATATGAAAAGAAATGCTTAACTTCACCACTAATCAGAAAAAAGCAAATTATTCAAGCAAGAGTTATCACATTTGGTCTATTAGACTGGTAGAGATGAAAACACTGGTAGTACCCAGTGTTACCCAGTGGTAACTTTATTCTCTCCCCCATTCCAATCAGATAGCAAGGTAACTTATTTCCTTCCATATATTTAGTGAAGACACAAAGCTGAGGAGGGTGCAGCCTGGACAGGGAGAGAAAGCAGGGAATTAAGGAAGCAAGTACTTGAAGGCAAGAAGACTGGGGAAGAGGTTTCACTTGACAAGCGGGGATGATAGACAAATTGGGTCCTAGAGCTGTGGGTACATATTCCCAGCTTCTGGGGAGATACAAGGTCCCAAAGATAAGGACTGCATGTGTATTCGATCCTGGGAACAGAGGCTCCTGGCCTCATCAAAAGCTACCTGCTCCAGAAGAGTACAAAAACCATAGACTCAAACAAATGAAAGAAGCAGGCAGGCTGGGACAATGAGCCTCACTAGTTTAAGATTCATACTCGCCATATGTATACATTCACAAATATAGTATGAATATTTATTAAAGCCAAACATAGCATATATTATATTGAAGTTTCTTCCTGAGAACTTCTTAGCTACTTTCATCTCTTGGCAGGTAGTCATCTAGATATAATTCCAAGATTCAAATATTCAGGTATTAATATCAGGTAACAAGTACCATGAATCACAGAGCAGAGTACCAGAGAGGAAACTGTTGCATAGGGAGAGATCTCTGAAGATCTCTCTTCCAGGCTTCAGGTGATTATTGATCACTACATGCATGTGATGAGTCCACGTGAAGCTGGGGAAAGAATCACCAGAAGAGAGCAGGCAGAATAATCCCCAGGCTTCACATAGGTTGGAAGAGCTTGTGTTCCCACAAACCCCACAATACATAGGTCATAGGATAGAGTATTCAGAAGGATTTTATCATAGCAGTGAGGAAAAATCAGCTCTAGATGAAAGGCTGCCTAGACTTAATCTGCCTAACACAGATTAAAAGCAAGCCTCAAAAACTCAGACTATTTCCAAGTAACTTAACTGAATCCCAAAATAAGACTCAAGAATATTTAAAAGTAACAAAAAATACCCAGCAATCATGTGAAATGTGGTGAAATTCATGATGTCTGGCATCTAATCAAAATTTTTCAGGCAGGCAAAGAAGCAGAATATAACCCAAAATAAAGAAAAAATTTTCCACTAATAGAATAGACCCAGAAAACACACAGATGATATAACTAGCAGACAAGCACATTAAAGCAGTTATTATATTTTATATGTTCAGGAAATAGAGAAAAGCATGAGCACACTAAAGTGAACAAAATCCTTAACTATGATACTAGGAAATCAATAAATAATGATTAATAAATTCATATAAATACATTATTTAGATGTATGGTTATAACCACTAGAAGAGATATTAAAAGTGGATTCTCTTTAAGATCTATCATATTTGTGGATTAAAATACTCAATATTTATTTTAAAATCTATTATGTCAAAGTTGTTCTATAGATTCAGTGTAATTCCAGTCAAAATCTTAGCAGGTTTTTTGATGAAAATTGACAAGTTGCAAAGGACCTATGCAATATTGAAGATGAAGAACAAAGCCAGAGGACTTACAATATCAGATGTCAAGAATAATTAAAATAGTGTTATACTAGCACAAACACAGACAGACCAATGGAATAGTATGAAGAGTTCAGAAATGAACATATATATAGTGTATATATATATAAATATATGTGTATATAAATACATATACATATATTTTGTATATAATGAATATATATACACACACATACATATATACATACACATATATATGTATACATATATATATAGTTACTTGATTTATGACAAAACTATCACTACAGTCTAATGAGGAAAGGATGGTCTTTTCAACAAATAATACTAAGTCAATTGAATATCCATTTAGAAACAAACGACACATGGGAGGAAAAGATGGCAGAGGAGTAGGGGACCCTATTCCAACCGGTCCATGGAAGTGAGCTGGATATCTACCAGACCACTCTGAACACCCACAAAATCAGCCTGAGATGTAAGAAGATAGATCTGGATCCCTACAAACAGAATATTGCAAGCAGTTGGTTTCAAGGTATGAAGTGGGGAGCTGTGATTCCATAGGCACATATCAGAAGATAAATGGAAAGGCGAGGGAGCCATGGGGATCCTGCACCACCGGTGAGTGATAGCCTCTGGCTCTGGGGACCGGGCAAAGACTCGCAGACTGGTAACAACAGGGAAAGGACTTTAGGGCAGCCCCCCCCGCCCCCAACTGAAACCTAGAGCGGGCAGGGCCATGCCTGTGAACTGGGGGCAGCTGGTGGTTTTAGAAGCACAAAGGGCAGAGACATGCCTGACCTGGAGGCAAGGACTGGGAGCCCTGCTGAGGGGCGCACAACCCAGGACGCTGCAGTTTATAGCAGCATAGACAGAAACAGAGATAGTGTGGCTTGGAGAGCTCACTGAAGAACAGACTGCAATCTCTCTGCTCTGAGGCAGAGGGTTGGAAACAATCTCTTCTGCTCTGACTCTTGGAAGAGATGCTGAAAGCCACCAGGGAAAGCTGCCAGAGAACAAAAGCCCCCAAAAAATGGTTTTCACTGAGCCCATCCCCCACCACAGGGTGCAGGGCAACTCTGCCCAAATAGGGTTGCCTAACAGTGGCAGGCCCCTCCCCCAGAAGACAGGCTGGGAAAGCAAGAGGCCAGCAACCCTAAGGTCCCTATAAAACAGATGCCTCTTGCTTGGGTTGTGGTCAATAATTTGGACTCTATACATTCCCTCAACCACCCTTCAACAGAATGACTAGAAGGAGAAACCTCCAAAATAGGAAAGACTCAGAGACTATGATTTATGCCACAGATTTACAAATGGATACAGATATATCCAAGATGTTGGAGATGGAATTCAGGGTAGCAATTGTAAAGATGATAGCTAGAATGGAGAAATCGATTAATGGCAACATAGAGTCTCTAAGGGCAGAAATGAAAGCTGAACTGGCAGAACTTAAAAATACTATCAGTGAGATCCAATCTAATCTAGATAATTTAACAGCTGGGGTAAGCGAGGCAGAAGAACGAATTAGTGATCTAGAAGACCAATTAATAGACAAGAAGGAAAAAGAGGAGGCCAGGGAAAAACAACTCAAAATCCATGAAAATAGAATCAGAGAAATACGTGACACCACGAAACATACCAATGTCAGAATTATTGGGATCCCTGAGGGGGTGGAGAGAGAGAGAGAGAGAAAGGACTAGAAGATATATTTGAGCAAATGGTAGCTGAGAACTTCCCTAATCTGGGGAATGAAACAAATATTCATGTCCTAGAGGGAGAGAGGACCCCTCCCAAGATCAAGGAAAACAGGCCTAGGCCCTGGCATGTAATAGGAAAACTCACAAATCTTAGAACCAAGGAAACCATCTTAAGGTCAGTTAGGGGGAAGAGATTCCTTACATACAGAGGGAGGAACATCAGAATAACATCAGACCTATCCACAGAGACCTGGCAAGCCAGAAAGGCCTGGCAAGATATATTCAGGGTACTAAACGAGAAGAACATGCAGGCAAGAATACTTTATCCAAGAAGGCTGTCATTTAGAATGGATGGAGAGATGCAGAGCTTCCAAGACTGGCAGAAACTGAAAGAATATGTAACCACTAAGCTGGCCCTGCAAGAAATATTAAGGGGGACGGGGGTTCTATAAGAGGAGAAAGACCCCAAGAGTGATACAGCAGAAATTTACAGAGACAATCTATAAAAACAAGGTCTTGACAGGCAACATTATGAATTCATATATTTCAATAATCACTCTCAGTGTGAATGGCCTAAATGCTCCCATAAAATGGCACAGGGTTGCAGACTGGATAAAAAGACAGGACCCATCCATATGCTGTCTACAAGAGACTCATTTTGAACCTAAAGGTACATCCAGACTGAAAGTGAAGGGATGGAGATCCATCTTCCATGCCAGCAGACCTCAAAAGAAAGCTGGGGTAGCAATTCTTATATCAGACAAATTAGACTTTATGCTAAAGACTGTAGTTAGAGATACAGAAGGGCAATATATCATTCTTAAAGGGTCTATGGTCTATCCAACAAGAAGATCTAATAATTGTAAATATCTATGCCCCCAACATGGGAGCAGCCATCTACATAAGCCAACTGTTAACCAAAATAAAGAGTCATATGGATAACAATACGTTAATTATAGGAGACCTCAATACTCCACTCTCAGCAATAGACAGATCATCTAAGCAGAAAATCAACAAAGAAACAAGAGCTTTGAATGACACACTGGACCAGATGGACCTCATAGATACATACAGAACATTCCACCCTAAAACAACAAAATACTCATTTTTCTCGAGTGCACATGGAACTTTCTCCAGAAGAGACCACATACTGGGTCACAAATCAGGTCTCAAACAATACCAAAAGACTGAGATTATTCCCTGCATATTCTCAGACCATAATGCTTAAAACTGGAACTCAACCACAAGAAAAAATTTGGCAGAAATTCAAACACTTGGAAGCTAAAGACCACTCTGCTCAAGAATGTTTGGGTCGGGGCACCTGAGTGGCTCAGTCGTTAAGTGTCTGCCTTCGGCTCAGGTCATGATCCCGGGGTCCTGGGATCAAGCCCCGCATCGGGCTCCCTGCTCAGCAGGAAGCCTGCTTCTCCCTCTTCCACTCCCCCTGCTTGTGTTCCCTCTCTCGCTGTCTCTCTCTCTGTCAAATAAATAAATAAAATCTTTAAAAAAAAAAAAAGAATGTTTGGGTCAACCAGGAAATCAAAGAAGAACTTAAACAATTCATGGAAACCAATGAGAATGAAAACATTTAAGTCCAAAACCTATGGGATACTGCAAAGGTGTTCCTAAGGGGGAAACACATAGCCATCCAAGCCTCATTCAAAAAAATAGAAAAATCCCAAATTTACCAATTAACTTCACACCTTAAAGAATTAGAGAAAAAGCAACAAACGATGCCAAAGCCATGCATTAGAAAAGAAATAATTAAGATTAGAGCAGAGATCAATGAATTAGAAACCAGAAACACAGTAGATCAGATCAAGGAAACTAGAAGCTTGTTCTTTGAAAGAATTAATAAGATCGATAAACCACTGGCCAGACTTATCCAAAAGAAAAGAGAAAGGACCCAAATTAATAAAATTATGGAGGAAAGGGGAGAGATCACAACTAACATCAAGGAAATAGAAACAATTATTAGCAATTATTTTCAACAACTATATGCCAATAAACTGAGCAACCTGGAAGAAATGGATGCCTTCCTGGAAACCTATAAACTCCCAAGACTGAAACAGGAAGAAATTGACAACTGAATAGGCCAATAACCAGTAACGAGATTGAAGCAGTGATCAAAAAACCTCCCAAAAAATAAGAGTCCAGGGATGATGGATTCCCTGGGGAATTCTACCAAACATTCAAAGAAGAAATAATACCTATCCTCCTGAAGCTGTTTCAAAAAATAGAAACAGAAGGAAAGCTTCCAGACTCATTCTATGAGGCCAGCATTATCTTAAT
The DNA here is from genome assembly GCF_054177405.1 of Leptonychotes weddellii. Lineage (NCBI taxonomy): Eukaryota > Metazoa > Chordata > Mammalia > Carnivora > Phocidae > Leptonychotes > Leptonychotes weddellii. Next base: position 139,940,186 of record NC_138369.1, on the reverse strand, counting down.
CCCCAAACCAGGCAAAGACCCCATCAAAAAGGAGAATTTCAGACCAATATCCCTGATACATATGGATTCCACAATTCTCAACAAAATTCTAGCTAATAGGATCCAACAA
>NC_138369.1:139900027-139939577 GCF_054177405.1 Leptonychotes weddellii | reverse complement strand
ACAAAACAAAGAGGCAACCCACAGAATGGGAGAAGATATTTGCAGATGACACTACAGACCAAGCGCTGATTTCCAAGATCTATAAAGAACTTCTCAAACTCAACACCCAAAAAACAAATAATCAAGTCAAAAAATGGGCAGGAGACATGAACAGACACTTCTACAAATGGCTAACAGACACATGAAAAAATGTCCATTGTCATTAGCCATCAGGGAAATTCAAATCAAAACCACACTGAAATACCACCTTACACCAGTTACAATAGCAAAAATTGACAAGGCAAGAAACAACAAATGTTGGAGAGGTTGTGGAGAAAGGGCAACCGTCTTACACTGTTGGTGGGAATGCAAGTTGGTACAGCCACTTTGGAAAACAGTGTGGAGGTGCCTCAAAAAATTAAAAATAGAGCTACCCTATGACCCAGCAATTGCACTATTGGGTATTTACCCCAGTAGTGAAAAGAAGGGCCATATGCACACTAATGTTCATAGCAGCAATGTCCACAATAGCCAAACTGTGGAAAGAGCCGAGATGCCCTTCAACAGATGAATGGATAAAGAAGATGTGGTCCATATATACAATGGAATATTACTCAGCCATCAGAAAGGATGAATACCCAACTTTTACATCAACATTGTTGGGACTGGAGGAGATTATGCTAAGTGAAATAAGTCAAGCAGAGAAAGTCAATTATCATATGGTTTTCCCTTATTTGTGGAGCATAAGGAATAGCATGGAGGACATTAGGAGAAGGAAGGGAAAAATGAAGGGGGAGAAATCGGAGGGGGAGATGAACCATGAGAGACTATGGACTCTGAGAAATAAACTGAGGGTTTTAGAGGGGAGGGGGTTGGGAGGATGGGTTAGCCCGGTGATGAGTATTAAGGAGGGCACATACTGCATGGAGCACTGAGTGCTATACGAAAACAATGAATCGTGGATCATTACATCAAAAACTAATGAGGTATTGTATGGTGATTAACATAACATAATAAAATAAAATTTTTAAAAAAAAGGAAAAAAAAAACAAATGACACATGATCTCCATCCTATACCACCTCAAATAACCAATACAGATAATGGTAAAACAATAGAGCTTCTAGGGTCACCTAGGTGGCTCAGTGGGTTAAGTGTCTGACTTTGGCTCAGGTCATGATCTCAGCATCCTGGGATCAATCCCTGAGTCAGGCTCCCTGCTCAGCGGGGAGTCTGCTTCTCCCTTCTCCCTCTGCTGCTCCCCCTGTTTGTGCTCTCTCACTCTCTGTCAAATAAAGAAAATCTTAAAAAAAATTGAGCTTCTAGAATAAATCACAGGAGAATTATTTCATAAATTGGGAATAGGCACAGATTCCTTAACTACAATATAAAAGCATGAACCATAAAAGAAAAATACTGATAAAATGAACTTTATTAAAGTTAAAAACTTCTGCTCAAAAAAAGACACCATTAAGAGAATGAAAAGGCAAGCCACAGATTAGAGCAAGATATTTTACATGCATGCACACACACATGCATCATATATATATATGTGTATATATATACATATATATGTATCACAAATACATGTGTTCTATATCTACAAGACAAAAGATTCCTATCAAGAAGATATGAATAACTCTTAAAACCCAATTTTAAAAATGAATAAAGAACTTGAACACCTAAGAAAAGAGAATATACAAATAACCAATAAGTATAAGGGGCTAAGATCACTCCTCATCAGGGAAATGCCAATTTAAATCACATTGAGATATTACTGTAGAATGGCTGAAACTTAAACAAATGACAATATCAAGTGATGACAAGCATGAGTGTTATGGGTTTGACAAGGAAAATCTGTGTCCTAAGATAGCCAACCTAGCCAGTGAGAGAATCCCAGTCCTTGCCCCAGGGCTCTTCCGGGTTCTTCTCCCTGCTTTCCTTCCCACATGCACCAATCCGTGTTCTTCTCCCTGCCCCGCTTCGTGCACGCACCAAAAGTGCCAAGTATATGGAAGTAAAAGTGTATAAATTGCCCCCTTTGTTTGTGCTCTGGGCTCAGAGCTTTGGAGATCACCCTACTCTGAGCCTGCCGGCACTAAATAAACCTCCTATCCTCCAAGATCTCCGGGTGCCACTTGGTTCTTCCGTTGGGCGATCCAGTCCAGGTACCATAACAGGTTGAATGGTATCCGCCCAGAAAGATACTTTGAAATCTCCCAGTATCTCAGAGTGTGACTTCATCTGGAAATAGGGTCTTGACAGAGGTAATCAAGTTATGAGATTAGAGTGGTCCTAATCCAACATTACTGGTGTGCTTATAAAAAGTGGGAACTTGGACATGCACAGAGAGATGATGTGAAAAAACACAGAACACCACTTGAAGGCAGATTTGGAATAATGCATCTACAGGAAGGAACACCAAAGATTGCTGGCAAAACACCAGAAGCTCAGAGAGGCATGGAGCAGGTTCTCCCTCCCAGGTCTCTGATGAAAGTAATAAATAGCATTTTTCATGGAACTAGAACAAATAATCCTAAAATTTATATGGAACCACAAAGACCTTTGTTGAGAAAAAACAACAGAGCTGGAGTAGAACATCCCCAGATTTTGTGATATGCTACAAAGCTGTGGTAATTAAAACAATATGGTACTGGCACAAAAATATACACATAGATCAAAAGAACAGAATGGAAAGCCCAGAAATAAACCCATGCTTATATGGTCAATTAATCTACAACAAAGGAGATAAGAATACACATGGGGAAAAGACAGTCTGTTCAACAAATGATGTTGGGAAAACTGGACAGCTACATGTAAAAGAATGAAACTGAACCATTTTTTAACACCATACACAAAAATAAACTCGAAATGGATTACAGACCTAAATGTGAGACCTAAAACCATAAAACTCCTAAAAGAAAACATAGGCAGTAATCTCTTGGATATCACCCTTAGCAACATTTAAGGATATATCTCTTCAGGCAAGGGAAACAAAAGCAGAAAAAAAAAAAAAATACTGTTGGGACTACACCAAAAAAAAAAGCTTTTGCACAGCAAAGGAAACAATCAACAAAACATAAAGGCAACCCAATGAATGAGAGAAGACATCTGCTCATGATATATCCAACAAGGAGTTAACATCCAAAATATATAAGGAACTTATACAACACCAAAAAACTCCAAACAATCCAATTTTTAAATGGGCAAAGGATAGGGGACCTGGCTGATTCAAATGGTAGAACATGTGACTCTTGATCTCAGGGTCATGAGTTCAAGACCCAAGTTGGGCATAGAGCTTACTTCAAAAAAAAAATGGGCAGAGGACCTGAATAGATATTTTCTCAAAGAAGACAAACAGATGGCCAATAGACACATGAAAAGATATTCAACATCACTAATCATCAGGGAAATACAAATCAAAACAATGAAATATCACCTCACACCTGTCAGAATGGCTAGCATCAGAAAGCAATAACAAGTGTTGGTGAGGATGTGGGGGGAAAAAAAAAAGGAACCTTCATACACTGTTGGTGGGAATGTAAATTGGTGCAACCACTGTGGAAAACAGTATGGAGGTTCATCAAAAAGTGAACAATAGAAATATCATATGACCCAGTAATTCCAGTACTGGCTATTTACCCAAAGAAAACAAAAACACTAGTTTGAAAAGATATATGCACCCCTACGTTTATTGCAGAATTATTTATAATGGCCAAGATATGGAAGCAACCCAAGTGTCCATTGATAGATGAATGGATAAAGAAGAGGTGGTATGTATGTATGTATATATACGTATATATGTGTGTGTATATATGTATGTATATATACACATATATGTACATATGTGCATATATGCACGTATATGTATGTATACATACATACATACATACATACATACAATGGACTATTAGCCATAAAAAAAAGAATGAGATTTTGCCATTTCCAACAACATGGCTGGACCTAGAGGGTTTTACGCAAAGTGAAATAAGTCAGACAGAGAAAGACAAATACCATAGATTTAACTTATGTGTGGGATTTAAAAAACAGAACAAGTGAACAAACAAAAACACTCTTAAATACAGAGAACAAACTGGAGGGGAGGTGGGTGGGTGGATGGGTGAAATAGACAAAGGGGATTAAGAGGAGATTAATAGGGGTGCCTGCCTGACTCAGTTGGTGGAGCATGTGACTCTTGATCTTGGGGTTGTGAGTTCAAGCCCCACATTGGGTGTAGAGATTACTTAAAAAAGAAAAAAGAGAAGATTAACAAATTTCAATTACAAAATAAGTCCTGGAGATGAAAAGTACAGCACAAGGAATATAGTCAATAATGCTGTAATAATATATGGTGACTACACTTATTGTGGTGAGTACTAAGTAATGCATAGAATTGTTGAATCAATAGGTTGTACACCTGAAACTAATATATGTCAATTATACTTCAATATAAATAAATAAAAACCTATCTCCCTTCAAAGACAAAAACAAAAACAAAAAAAAAAACCCCACACCCAACTCAACCAATACTTTGATTTTGAACTTCAGCCTCCAGAACTTTTGTCTGTTCTTTCAAGCAACCAGTCTGTTGTACTCTGTTATGGAAGCCCTAGGAAGCTAATACAATGGGGATCAATTGGAATTCTCATACACTGATGGTCATGGTATAAATTGGTTGAACCATTTTTGGAAAACTGTTTGGCAGTGTCTAGTAAAGCCAAACATGCATATAATCTATGACCCAGCAGTTCCACTCCTGGTTATAAAGCAAACAAATAAGTTCTTATGTCCACCAAAAATCATGCACAAGAATGGTCATAGCAGCATTATTCATCATAGCTAAAAACAGAAACAACTCAAATATCCATCAACAGTAGAATGAATAAATAAAACATGGCATAAGCATAGAAGATTATTACAAAACAATGAAAAAGAATAAACTACTTCTACCTGCAACAACATAGATAATCTTAGGCATGATGCTAAGTAAAAGAAGCCAAATATAAAAGAATTCACGCTGCAACATTCAATTTGTATGATGAAGTTTATGGACAAAACTAATGTGATAAACATTCATCTCTGGAGAGCTAATATTTACTGGGAGGGGGCCACAGGGAACTTTTTGGAGTGCTATAAATGTTCTTAACCTGGGTAGTGGATATATGTGATATATAACTGTAAAAATTTATTAAGCTGTTCAGTTAAAATTTATACATTTTACTGAATGTAAATTACATCTCAAAAAGGCAAAAAAAAAAAGCAATTTCCTCATGGGGAGCCTTATTGGTACACGAGAGAGATTGGACAGAAAGTTGTCTTTCATTATAAGTCTTTTCATTCTAGCTTTTTATTTTTTAAAGATGTATCTGCTCATGTGGTAACTAGATATAAAATAAGTAACTTGCCAAAAACAGAAAACAAATGTTTATTACATCATTTGGTTTATAAAAAATCTAATTTTTAATTAAAAAAAAATTTTGTACTATTCCTTTTTTAAATTTTAATGCCAGTATAGTTAATACAGTGTTATATTAGTTTCAGGTGTACAATATAAGTGATTTCAACACTTCCATACATCACCCGGTGCTCATCACAACAAGTGCCCTCCTTAATCCCCATCACCTATCTCACCCATCCCTCCATCTACCTCCTCTCTGGTAACCATCAGTTCATTTACTATAGTTGAGTCTATTATCTGGTTTGTCTGTTTTTTCCCTTTGCTCATCTGTTTTGTTTCTTAAATTCCACAAGTGAAGTCATGGTATTTATCCTCCTCTGACTACTTACTTTGCTTAGCATTACTCTCTAGTCCATCCATGTCATTTCAAATGGCAAGATTTCATTCCTATTTATGGCTGAATATTCCATTGTATACATATACCACATCTTCTTTATCCATTCATCTATTTATGGACACTTGGGCTACTTCCATAATTTGGCTACTGTAAAAAATGATGCTATAAACATAGGGGTGCATGTATCCCTCTGAATTAGTGCTTTTGTACTTTCTGGGTAAATACCCAGTAGCATGATTACTGGATCATGAGGTAGTTCTATCTTTAACTTTTTGAGAACCTCCATACTGCTTTCCACAGTGGCTGCACCAGTTTGCATTCCCAACAGTGCACGAAGGTTCCTTTTTCTCCACATCGTTGCCAACACTTGCTGTTTCTTGTGGTTTTGATTTTAGCCATTCTTACAGGTATGAGGTGATATCCCATTGCGTTTTTGATTTGAATTTCCCTGATGATGAGAGATGTTGGCCATCTGGATGTCTTCTCTGGAGAAACGTCTGTTCATGTCTTCTGACCATTTTTAAATCATTTTTTGGGTGTTGAGTTGAAAAATCTAATTTTTTTTTTTTTAAGAGAAACAGAGAGAGAGAGCAGGGGGGTGGGAGGAGCAGAGAGAGAAAGAGAGAATCTCAAGCAGGTTCCATGCCCAGCATGGAGCCCGACACAGGGCTCGATCTCATGACCCTGAGATCATGACCTGAGCCAAAATCAAGAGTCAGATGCTTAAATGACTAAGCCACCCCAGCTCTCTAAAAAATCTAATTGTTAAATTTCCCAGATTTAAATTTCTCAGAAAGCTCAAGAAGATATCAGTAGCAGTGACAAGAGAGATTTCAAGAGTTAGTAGGTACTCGGGGCGCCTGGGTGGCTCAGTTGGTTAAGCGACTGCCTTCGGCTCAGGTCATGATCCTGGAGTCCCAGGATCGAGTCCCACATCAGGCTCCCTGCTCAGCGGGGAGTCTGCTTCTCCCTCTGATGCTCCCCCCTCTCATGCTCTCTCTCTCTCTCATTCTCTCTCTCAAATAAATAAATAAAATCTTTAAAAAAAAAAAAGAGTTAGTAGGTACTCTAGGACACCTCTTACCTGACCACTTTGATTAAGCCACTGTAAACAACTTCATTCAAATATATGTTCTCAAACATCTTAACTTGCAGGAAATATGGGTCCTACCTACTCTGTAGCTTCATGAGGCCAAGTTCATGTTTCTCTTTTTCCCAAGCTAATTCTTTTTCCACTTGTTGAATTTTAAAAGCAGTTTTCCTGCCAATCTCAGCACGTATTTTGGAATCTATATCAAAATCCTGCAAATAAGTAGATTTGTTCATCAAAATGGGTACTTTTATCAATGTACATTATCAAACATTTCATACACAGATACAGATTAAGTTTCGTACTCAATTTCATGTTGGATTATAATTCTCTTCCAAATATCACAAACTCTCTCTGTTCTAGAAAAAAGTAACATACTTATAATTTTATTTCCACAAAATATGGAGAAAAGTTCTCAGAAATTAACAATACTGGAAATAAGGTTATATATTAAAAGATTTCCTCACAATAAAAACAATGAATAACAGAATGTTTGGAGAGTGCACAGAGTTAAAAACAAAAAAAAAATACCTCTACCACCCCAGAGCAACTCCTGGCACATAACTGGCTGGGCACAGGATAGACGTTCATGGCACGCCTTCCCATGTGACCCCACCCAGGAAAGACAGTTAAGTCTTTGGTGTCTTTTTGAGGTTACCAAGTTCTAGCTGGATGTCCTTCACCAACGAGGCCATTTCTCCCATAAGGATACTTAGGGGCGTAATGTTTTTTACCTTCATTCTTGGAAAAATATCAGAGCCCACATTCAGACCAAATTGTAAGTAGTAATTAATCTTTCCAGGGGTGTTTCTGTTTTAAGTAATGATATATATATAAAATGTTTAGCCACAGAACTCACCTCAGGTGTTCTTTATTTTGAATTATGTTACCCATATTCCATAAATGTCAACCTTTTTCTTAGTAAAATAGCATAAATATCTTTTAACCATTGCAGGTTGGTCTTTTTTAACCAATATGAATTATCCATTATTATTTCACCAGAGCATTTTTCATATGGAATTGGCTAGGTGCGTCTAAAATTATAGGTATAGTCAGGATGATAAATTCTGGCTTTTTATTTGATTAAGTTCTTGACAGCAATTCCACTTAGAAAGAAGTACACAATGAAAAGAAAATCACTAGCAGGTAGATGGGGCTTTGTAATAAGTCGGAAAAGAAAAAAAAATTCAAAATTAGCTTGAACAATTTGTTGATTGTCCCCATAACTACAACTAGACTAAGTCATCTTTTAAACTTTGTGGACCTATCAGTTACTATCTTTTCAATAGATCTGGTGAATTATAGAAATACAATCACAGAGAATCAAAATATATGTGCACCTATACAATGGTTGGATATCTTGGCTAGGTATAGTAAGGGTTGATAACCAGATTCAAACCTGTATTTATATCTTACCTTGTTAGCTCCCCCCAAAAAAAGTGAGGTAGCTAAATCCAGAAGTAAACTTTGTGTTATGTAAGAAGGCTCTTCTGTATCTAAACCAAGTTGGGTGTCAAATTCTACAGTATTTTAGCTGCTGCAAACACACTGGCCAGATAAGGGGAAGCTGAAAGATGATTTTATGTGTTCCTACTTTATCAGCGAAATAGCATTGATCCAAAAAATAGTGTATGTTAAAAATTAAAGTCAAATTTATTTTAGGCTTACTGTTCGCTTAAACTGCATATGCTTTGGTAATCCTTGATTCATTTCTAGAAGTTTCCAAAATTCATTCCTCAAAGCTTTGAGTTTTTCTCTCTTCCCAGCCTTTATTTCTTCCACTTCTTTCATTAACTTGTCATGTTCTCTTTTTCTTCTAGCATTCTCAATACTGAAAACAGAAATTGAAAAGGATAATGAGATACAGAAACAGCATAAAGAGGAAACAAGAACTCAATAACTTGGAAATTCTTTTGGCTTGGTTAACTTCTATAAAATGCCATTTTGCAACAGCTCAGGGCTAGTGAGTATTTACCAAAAATTCCCATACCTGTAGGCTTTGGGATCTTCAATATCTTCTGGAATTGGCTCTGTTTCAATTCCAAACTGTAGAAAGGGGAGAAATGGTTAACCTTTTAAATTGTATATTTCTCTTAAAATACCTAATATGGGGTAAACTGAGTTTTTCGCCCTCTGCCAATTTCTAATAATTACAGGCCTGCAAAGTATTTTCATAAGAAATAAATTAGGGAAAACTAGGGGGAAAATTGCAATTGATTAAACTTATTTGTTTCTGCTTTATTTAAAGAGGTAGGTAGAAAAACTCTTGAAAACTAATGTGTATGCAAAATGTTAATAGCACTATAATATGTCTCCAAAATGTGAATTGCTAATATTATGTGTTATTTAAAAAGAATACACACACACACATACACACACACACACACAAAGAATACACTCAAATTTTCTAGGTCATTTGTTTTAACATTGTTTTTTAGCTTACCCCTTTTCATATATGCATAATTCTCCCCAAATAACTTACATGTATCAGGAAGATTTTAAAATATATATTTTTTAAATTAAAATTTTTTTGAGTATAGTTGACATAGAATATTTTTTAAACTTTAAGCATTTCACTTGACCTTATTAAAAAAAAAAAAAAGGGCGCCTGGGTGGCTCAGTCGTTAAGCGTCTGCCTTCGGCTCAGGTCATGATCCCAGGGTCCTGGGATCGAGTCCCACATCGGGCTCCCTACTCGGCAGGAAGCCTGCTTCTCCCTCTCCCACTCCCGCTGCTTGTGTTCCTGCTCTCGCTATCTCTGTCTCTGTCAAATAAATAAATAAAATCTTTAAAAAAAAAAAAAAGACATACAGTGAGAAATGCACAGAATAATATAGTTCCCCTCCTTGATAAAGAAAGATGAAATCAGAAATAAGAATCTCCTTTTAGAAAGGAAATTAAGGGAACTCTGAAGTAAATCACTTAAAAGTACTTTGTTTATTCGGGTGCTATGCTATAAAATTTAAGGAAGGAGAATTATAATCCAGTGAACCAAACAAAGTCTGAGGTTGTTAGCTAATCAGTTCCTAAGTAGAACTTGTTTATTCTCTATTCTTTTGCATAACAGATAGTTCTCTGGTTTGTTGTCATTCATTGTGAAGAAAGAAGGACTCTCTTTCAACCAAGTTGTATTATTACAGTACTAGTCTTTATACATATGAAATGTAAATCTACATATTTTTGTGTAAGATAAGGTTTAGAACTTTTTTTTTTTTAAGATTTTATTTTTAAGTAATCTCTACACCCAACATGGGGCTCAAACTCACAATCCGGGGATCAAAAGTCACATGCTCTACTGACTGAACCAGCCAGGTACACCAAGGTTTAGAACTTTAGTAAAAGTGAAGTCATAAGACATGACCAGTATAAGAGACATTGATGCCTAATACATTGTAATTACTGTTAATCACTTAGGACATAACTTGATTGAATTTTATTTTTTTATTCTTTTATTGTCCAGAGCCAAGCCCCTTGGTTTCCCATTAGCCGTGTGATCCCCAGGATACTCAGCCATCTATCTCTTGGCCTCAGCTGTTTACAATAAATTTGAGTTAAACAGAGTTGCTACCAACTGTGCCAAAATACAGGCCAATTGTTCTCAATCCTGGCTGTACCTTAGAATCATGGGGGCTGAGACCGGAGAAGAGAGCAAGATATTTTATAAAATACTGATACCTGGGCCTCACTTTCAGATATTCTGATTTAATTGCTCCTGGCTAGGGCTCAGGCATCTGTACTTTTAAGGGCTCCCCAGCGGATTCTAAAGAACCTTAGACCTATGCAGAGCTTAGTACTCTATTTATTCAGTTCTTTCTGATTTTGCATTCCTAAAAGGAGAGTCCACATCAGTGACATAAGAAATACTGATTGATTTCATAAATAAAAGTATGCTATTATACAAATGTGAAATGGATTTCTTCTGTCCAATACAGATTTCCATAGAGAGAGCTGGCACTAGGTAGAAAGAAAAAGATTTTTTTGTTCATATACTTTCTTCTGTAATTCTTCCTGAGCTGGAGCTCTTTAGACAACACTCCACTCTCCTAATTTTCCTTCTATTAATAGAAATGAAAATTTACCTGCTCAAATCTGCCCTACTTTTTTTGTATCTTCTTTTAAAGTTGGCTACCTATTAAATGGGATGCCAATGTGTTCACAGGAATTTTAACTATGGTCTTTTTAATACAATTCCTTCTTCTTGAGGAGCAATTCTAATGGTTATTAGTGATTTTTTTTCCAAAGGAACTACTTTAATAATAGAAAATTCAGGTCATGTGGTAGGGCAAATGGATATATTTTGGGGATCTGAACCCTCAATCTTCATTACAAATCCAATGATATATTATGCCTAAGAATAGAATAATTTAACTAAATCTTTGGTCATGCTTCATGTTGTCATATTCTAATACTAAAGACATACTTTTTCAACCCCTATCAAACACACAAATTTTGGTGTACTTCCCCTATGCCCCTTCAATAAGTGAATAAATGAAAAGCAAAATATATATCTGAAAAAGTTGTACATTTTGAAAACAAAGAAATTTTAATCAAGAAAGTGATTGATCTAGAAAAAAATGACTCGGTCTTTTTAATTTGGTGAATTCTATACCTTTAGTGTTATAGGGGAATTCAATGACTTTAATATTTAATAATAGAGGCACCAGAAAAATCAAAATTATACTAATAGCAAGAATAGACTATAAGGTGTGTCTAAAGAGTTTTCAGTTTTTAAAGAATGAGTAATTTTGACATCACTACTTTAAAATATTTATTTAAAATGGTTATTATTTAGTTACATACCCTGGGAGATGGCACTTTGGCTCTGATGTCTTTCTTCAGCTCAAATTCAGAAAAAATGTTGAAAACAAAGATATTACTATCTGCTCCAGTAGTCACCAAGAAACGGTCATCAAAACTAGTAGAGATCCCTTTAATACATCCATAATCATTGTCATGGATATTGAAGTGCCAGTAGTCCTCTATATTCATCAATGAAGGATTATCCTGACTTAGGATATAGACTCGAATTGCTCCATTTTGCAATCCACAAAACATCATATCTTGGTGAATGCTATGAAATATAAATTGTTCTTCATATTAATCTGAAAATGTTTAATTTTAAATTAACTGACAAATGGCTAAATTTTAATAATGAAGATGTTATGGACTACAACATTGTGCCCCCCCATTCATATTTTAAAGCTAAATAACTATGGCAGCCCTAGCAAACTCATACAAAAGGGCAGAAGGAGAAGAAAAGCCAATTTGAAATTTGGAGCTATTATATTTGATCTTCAAAAGAATGGCATATATGCTTCTCAATTATTAAAGAACTATTGATTCAATTTGTGATTTCTCCAGAATCATTGCAACACTGAACCTTCATTATCTGACCATGCAGTAGCATCCTCCTGAGTAAATTCCTACAAACCAATTGTGTGAAAAACAGAAATTCTGACAGAATATTTGATAAAGGGACTTGAAATACAGTTTCAGAATTAGCTTTGATTCTATTCATTCATTCAATTTATTTAACTAGAAAATGTTTGAGTACCCCTCCATTTGGGCAAATCTTTTAAAATGAACAATATTCATGATGGACAATAACATAGACATAAATGGGATACGGGTTGGGTTTTTTTTTTAGGGCTCTCTGAAATTCAGTTCACCTGAAAGTGATAGTCTGGATGGGATTATCCTCCATATCTTGAAGAAGACGAAAATCAAAAGGTTCATCTTTCTTTTTTGTGATAGCACTACTTTTGTCATATGGGGGGAACTCACAGTGATACAGAAAACCAGCATCATAGCCACCCTGGAAAAGAGAAAATAGCATAGAAGGTAGTATTTGAGCATCAGATACATATGATCACATGAAGATTTTTAGATTATCTCAAATTTTAAAACCTAAAATAGATGTCTTAAAACATCTATTTTGATATGACTTCTATGATTATAGGTAAGGTTTTATAAAGTATCTCCATTATCTATTTATATGCAACTATATGATTATACAATAATAAAACACCTTACAATAATTTGCTTGCCACTTAAAAAAGTCAGTACAAGAGAGATATCACTTCTGACTACTTACTGAATTCCATTTTATTTCAGGTATTTATTCTGCATTTAGTATTCAGTAATAGGGTTTTGTAGGTCATGGTGTTCAGGGCAGTTTTGAGTCTAGGGCACTGCTCTTCTCCCTGAGGCAACTGGCAGTTCTGGAAGTGGCAGCTGAGAGGCTGAGAAGCTCAGCAGAGCAATCTGTTGCCTCATGGACTTAGGAAGAGGGAGACAAATTGCAGGGTCCTCCAAGGAGAAGGAGTCACTGTAAACACACCTTCTAGTGGGTTTTCCATTGCAACCCTAGAACACTACACACTACATGTATGAGTCTCAATCACTGACTAGATGAAAGTGATCTAGGATTTCTAGCTGCTTTTCAAAACCAAAAATAAATTTCCAGGAGACAATGGCAACATACAGATTCTCAAGATAATTCTACAGTTTTTCACATACAAGGTCAATTATTCAACTTAAAAAAAAAAAAAAAAAAAACTAGGCATACTAGTTAAGACTTGATTGAAAATCAAAAGACAAGATTATGGTGGGAATGCAACTGGTACAGACACCCTGAAGCCAGTACGGAGGTTCCTCAAAAAGCTAAAAATAGAGCTACCCTACAACCCAGCAATTGCACTACTAGGTATTTATCCAAAGGATACAAACATAGTGATTCGAAGGGGCACATGCACCCCAATGTTGCACATGCAACAATGTCCACAATAGCTAAAATATGGAAAGAGCCCAGATGACCACCAACAGATGAATGGATAAATAAGATGTGGTGTATATATATATACATGGAATACTATTCAGCCATTAAAAAAATGAAATCTTGCCATTTGCAATGATGTGGCTGGAACTAGAGGGTATTATGCTAAGTGAAATGAGTCAGTCAAAGACAAATACCATATGATTTCACTCGTATGTGGAACTTAAGAAACAAAACAGATGAACATAGGGGAAGGGAAGGAAAAGTAAAATAAGATGAAAACAGAGAGGGAGGCAAAATTATAAGAGACTCTTGACTATAGGAAACAAACTGAGGGTTGCTGGAGGGGAAGTTAGTGGGGGGATGGTATAACTGGGTGATGGGCATTAAGGAGGGCAATTGATGTAATGAGCACTGGGCATTATATGCAACTGATAAATCACTAAATTCTACCCCTGTAACTAATAATACACTACATGTCAACCAAATTGAATTTAAATAAATTTAAAAAAAGGCAAGCAGATCAAAGAAAAAATCATGAGATATTGATTAAAATATTTACAAAATGGATTTCAAATAACCAAGATGAATATACATAAGGAATTTGAAGCCAAATGGAAAATTTAAGTAGTCATCTGGAATCTATAAAAAAATAAAATGAAAAAAATAAAATTCTAAAACTGACAAAATGACAAATTACAAATTCAATAGATGAGTTTGAAAGCAACTAGACACAGCTAGAGTTATGAAGCTGGAGCAGAGATCAGATAAAGTAGTCAGACCAAAGCAGGAGAAAGAAAAGAAGGATGGAAAATACCCCCAAGAAAGGCTGGTGTGTGTGTAAAGTACATATGGGACATAGTGATAAGGATTAAAGTACATAAAACTGAAATCCCAGAAGAAACAAGTAAAAAGATGGGCCAGAGAAATATTGTGGTAGATAACGGCTGTGAATTTTCCAAAACTGAATAAAACTATGTTGGGATTCAAGAAATGCTATGAACACAAGCAAGATAAATATGAAGAAACTACACCCTTTAACACAAAATTTTAAAAGCAACTAGAGAAAAAGACATACTAGGTTTCAAAGAAACAATAAAAAGATGCAGCTGGTAGAATGGAAGACAAAAGAGGATTAAAAGATATCAAAGTTTGAAAAGAAAATTTCCAGCAAAAATATAATTTTTTAAAAAGGCAAAATGAGGACACTTTAAGACCCCCCAAAAGCCCCCAAAACAGAGAATTTGTCACTAGCAGATCTACATTATATATTATATATTTAAGGCAGAAGATGCAACTACAAAGATATAGAAAGGAATTCACAGCAAGAAAAAGGATAAACCAAAATGATATCAACAATATAATAGTAAAATACCTTTTGGGGATACAAATATATATATAAAGAAAATATAGGACAATGGAGAGGGAGAGGATACATAGCATTAAAGTACTCTAAGATCTTTTTTCTCTGAAATTAAAAGAATAAATTTATATCAAATTATATGAAGGAAAAGGTGCATATTATGACCTTTAGGATCACCTCTAAAAGGAGGAGTGAGGGGAAGGAAAGAGAGGTTAAGGAAAAATTTTAAGTACTACAGCATGTTTATGTGCTCATAAGAATTTAGTGAACAGAGGGAAGTGAGTGATACAGGAGACTAGGTGGTTTACTGCAGGAATAAAATATTGGAGGAAGTGAAAGGGGTGGGATCAAGACGCCTTTGGGAAAAGTGTCCTTGGCCAGTTGCAGGAGACCCCTCATCAACTGGAACAATAGGCAAAGCAGACAAAACTTGTATGGATCCCCATAGGGTGTTAGTTCTGTTTAAGACAAGACAAGGAAAATTTCATTTTTTCAGTGAAATGTGAGAGGAGGTTATCGTTAGAAGGTGAGGGAGAGTGTAGCACGTTTGAGGGGAGGAAGAATTACATCAGTAATTCAGCAAGTGGCGGAGTGAACAGGACTGGGCGGTAGAATGGGCCTGCAGTGTGAGCACGGACTTGAAAACTGCGGTCAGGCCTTCACAGGGTGACTGGTCTTCCACATGGTCTACTTGGTTGCAGGCACAGAGCTGACAAATAGTTGCATCAAGCAGAGTCAGGGTCACTACCTCGGTCAACTGTACCTTAATCTTGTGTGCTAGTGGACCTTGATGGTTAAAAGCATGGACTCTAGGCCCAAACTGCCTGAGTCCAGATCCTGGTTCCACCTATCATTAGTTATATGACCCTGGATAAGTTACATACCTCCCCATGCCTTGGTTTCTTCTTATGTAACATGCAAATTATAAGAGGACTTATTTTATAGGGTGGTTAGTATATCATTTAGAAGGGTGCCCAGTACAGAATAAATAGGTTTCCATATTTAGCAAATAAAAGTACGAGATGCCCAGTTAAATATGAATTTCAGATAACAAATACACCTAGGGCAAGTATGTCTCACATAATATTTATCAGGCAACCCTAAGAATAAGCACTGAATGTGTTTGTTATATAATAATTTTTGCACGTGTTTCAAGGACACCAGAACTCTGTTACATTTTATTATAGTTGTTTCTGTGCCTCTCTCCCTTGTGATAAGAAATTTCCTGAGGGCAGGAACCATGTCTTATTTATCCCTTCACCCTTGAACCCCACACAATAGTAGCCATCAACAATTCATAAAACAAAGACAGACAAAGCATCACTACTTTCTATCCTTGCTGCTAGCCTCCTTGGAAGTTGTTAACAAAGATGTATTTCTAGGAAAAATTGAACAAGGGAGAAGTTAACGCTCATCACTCCTTGTAGTAACAATCCTTGGCTAGTCAGTGTTCTGGCCTAGCCAAACATCTGGGATTGGTTATGAATTAATGATAATCTTTCACTTACAGGCATACCTCAGAGATAATGTGGGTTCAATTCCAGACCACCTCAATAAAGCTACTATTGCAATAAAGTGAATCAAATGAATTTTTTGGTTTCCCAGTGCATATAAAAGTTATGTTTACACTATACCATAGTCTATTAAGTATGTAATAGCATTATGTCTAAGAAAACAACATACATACCTTAATTTAAAAATACTTTATTGCCCAAAATTTCTAACCATAATTTGAGTTTTTGGCAAGTCTTAATCTTTTTGCTGGTGGAGGGTCTCACCTCAATGTTAATGGCTGCTGACTGATCAGGGTGGTGGTTGCTGAAGGCTAGGGTGGCCACAGCAATTTCTTGAAATAAGACAATAATGAAGTTTGCTGCAGCAGTTGACTTTTCCTTTCATGAATTTCTCTGTTGCATGCAATGCTGTTAACATTTTACTCACAGAACTTTTCAAAATTGGAGTCAATCCTCTCAAACCCTGCTGCTGCTTATCAACTAAGTTTATGTAATATTCTAAACCCTTTGTTGCCATTTCAATAATCTTCACAGCATTTTTGTCAGTAGTAAGTCCCATCTCAAGAAGACACTTTTTTTACTCATCAATAAGAAGCAACTCCTCATCTGTTAAAGTTATATCATGAGATTGCAACAATTCAGTCCCACCTTCAGGGTCCATTTGTAATTCTAGTTCTGTTATTTCTAACACATCTGCAGTTACTTCCTCCACTCGAGTCTTGAACCCCTCAAAGTCATCCATGAGTGTTGGAATCAACTTCTTCTAAGAAAACCTGTTAATGTTGATATTGTGACCTTTTCCCATGAATCTAGAATGGTGAATCCTTTCCAGAAGTTTTTCAATTGACTTTGCCCAGATCCACTAGAGGAATCACAATCTATGGCAGCCATAGCCTTACAAAGTGTATTTCTTAGATAATAAGACTTGAAAGTTTAAATGACTCCTTGATCCACAGGATGCAAAATGGATGTTGTGCTAGCAGGCATGAAAACAACATTAATCTCATTGTACGTCTCCATCAGAGCTCTTGGGTGACCAGATGCATTGTCAATGAGCAGTAATATTTTGAAAGAATCTTTTTTCTAAGGAGTAGGTCTCAACGGTGGGCTTGAAATATTCAGTAAACCATGTTGTAAACGGATGCGCTGTCATCCAACTTTGTTGTTCCATTTATAGAGCACCGGCAGCATAGATTTAATATAATTCCTAAGGGTCAGGATTTTCAGGATGGTAAATGAGCACTGGCTTCCGCTTAAGTCACCAGCTCCATTAGCCCCATATTCTTTGAAGCCAAGCATTTACTTTTCCTCTCTGAAAGTCCTAGAGGGCATTTTCTTCCGCAATAAGACTGTTTCATCTACAGTGAAAATCTCTTGCTCAGGGGCACCTGGGTGGCTCAGTCAGATAAGCGTCTGGCTTCGGCTCAGGTCATGATCCCAGTGTCCCAGGATCGAGCCCCACATCCGGCTCCCTGCTCAGTGGGGAGTCTGCTTCTCCCTCTGCCTCTGCCGCTCTCCCTGCTCATTCTCTCACTCTCTCTCTCAAGTAAATAAAATCTTTTTAAAAAAATCTCTTGTTTAGTGTAGCCACTTTCATGAATTATCTGAGCTAGATCTTCTGGATAACTTGCTGCAGTTTCTACATCAGCACCTGCTGCTTCTGTGTTATGGAGACGGCTTCTTTCCGTCTTTTCTTAAACCTCATGAACCAATCTCTGCTAACTTCCAACTTTTCTTCGGCAGCTTCCTCACCTCTCTCAGCCTTCATAGAATTGAAGAGAATTAGGGGCTTGCTCTGGATTAAGCTTTGGCTTAAGGGAATGTTGTGGCTGGTTTAATCTTCTATCCAGACCACTGAGAATTTCTCCATATCAGCAATAAGCCTGTTTTTCTTTCTTAGTAATCATGTGTTCACTGGACTAGCACTTTTAATTTCCTTCAAGAACTTTTTCTTTGCATTCACAAGTTGGCCAACTGTTTGGCACAAGAGGCCTAGTTTCTGGCCTATCTTGGCTTTTGACATGCCTTCCTCACTGAACTTAATCATTTCTAGCTTTTGATTTAAAGTGAGAAGCATGTGACTCTTGCTTTCACTTGAACTGTTAGAAGCCATCATAGGGTTATTAATTGGCCTAATTTAAATATTGTTGTAACTCAGGGAATAGGAAGGCCCAAAGAGAGGGAGAGAGGCAAGGGAATGGCTGGTTAGTAGAACAGTCAAAACACACACCATATTTATCATTAAGTTTGTGGTCTTATATGGGTGCAGTTCATGGCTCCCCAAAACAATTACAATAGTAACAAAGATCAATGATCACAGATCATAACAACAAATAATAATGAGAGAGTTTAAAATACTGCAAGAATTACCAAAATGTGACACAGAAACATGAAGTGAGCCAATGTTGTTGGAAAAATGATGCCAATAAGCTTGCTCAACACAGGATTGCCACAAACCAATTTGTGACAATCACAGTATCTGTGCAGTGCAATAAAATAGGGTATGCTTGTATACTTTCATGTCAATTATTACTTTTTTGGTTAATGGAGCTGAAATTTGTGACAAATTTATAATGAAGGAAATCCTGCCTTGCAACTGATCAATGTCTTATGATAGGAGTAGAAAATATATAATTAGAGGATACAGTTGTCACAACATTGTGACAGTCCTTGGTGTCTGTTTCCCTGATATCCATTTTTTCTCTTCTTCCTTATTAGCCAAATCCCAATTTTGTTCAGGGAGGCAAGGTGACCATCTAAAAACAGCCATCTTCCCAGACTTCTACACGGCCAAACAGCATAGCTGCAAATAACAAAGTGCAAGCAAAAGCTTACAGGATAGTGTGGCCATTATTTTCAAAATGTTGATTAGTTTCAAAATTAAAAAAAAAAACAACAAAAAACACAAATCAACTGGAAGAACCTTTAGCCCCTTGCCCTTATATCTTTAATTCTTCTCCCCTTTGACCTCCTGGAACATGTATGATTGTTATAGGTGATAGCAGATATAATAAAAAGACATAAAAGAGATATTAAGATGATATAAAAACTATAATTCACATTCATTCACCAAAATTCACCCCTTCAATAGTAGTTAATAAATGGCCTTACCATAAGAGTTAGAAAGTGAGAATGTGCTGGAAAATCATGATCATAAACTATATTTGATTAGGGCCGAGATAAAAAATTATGTATTACATTATTACTCACCAAAGAAACCCAGAACTTCCCTGGCTCAGAGTAAAATCCACAGAGGATGCGACAGGGAGTTGATGGAATAAAGATTTCAGGTAATGGCCCCTCTTCTTCCTCTTCCTCCTCCTCTGCCTGGAATTCCTTTTCTCCATCTTCTCCCATCTCTGCTGCTAGCTGCTTCCTCCTTTTTTCCTTCTCCTTTAACTCCTTTAGTGTCTTTCTTTTTTCTATTTCTATGAATCGCTTTTGCAAGAGACATTAAGATATAAAAACAACTGTAAATCATTCATTCATTTACAGGAAGGGGATGACAAAATGGAAGGAAGATAGGGTCCTAGAAAAACACAGCTCTGATGTAAAATAATGTCATTTAAAAATAATTATCAATTGGGGGATATATATTATCATTAACATTTTCAAATCATTTCTGCATTACCCCCTTCAATCCTAGTTTTATAGAAATCATTTTCTCATTTTTTTCCTAACAGAGAAGCTAAACACAGTTTCTTCCAGTCTATCACCATGAATTAGGTAGATCAAAATAACCCCTGAGGAAAGTTGTTCCTATTTTTAGTAATAACTATTAGACCCTCTGCGTCTTTCAGATGGTGATTTCAAAAGCCACCTAACACTGGCATCCCTACCTCCCATCTTTTACCTCTTTCTTTTTTATCCCTCAGAATTATCCTCCTAAATTATATGATCTCATCACATCAATCCCCTCCTCAAAATCTCACAGTGGGAGGGGTGACTGAACAGCTTCTGCACAACAAAAGAGAGATGGAGACACAGTAATGAAGGGAATCTCCATTCCCAAATGCTCTGAACTGCAGTGGGAATGGAGAGTACCAAGAGAGCAGGAACAGATTTGTCTGCCCTAGGACACAGAAAAAAAAGCCAAGTTTTAAAAGAGCAACTAGTAAAAGGTAAAAGATTTATACGATCTGAAGAGAAACCAGAATATGTCCAAAATCTGTAAAGAACTTATCAAACTCAACACCCAAAGAACAAATAATCCAATCAAGAAATGGGCAGAAGGCATGAACAGACATTTCTCTAAAGGAGACACCCAAATGGCCAACAGACACGTGAAAAAATGCTCAACTTCACTCGGCATCAGGGAAATACAAATCAAAACCATAATGAGATACCACTCACAACAGTCAGGATGGCTAAAATTAACAAGTCAAGAAATGACAGATGTTGGTGAGGATGCAGAGAAAAGGGGAACCCTCTTACACTGCTGGTGGGAATGCAAGCTAGTGCAGCCATTCTGGAAAAACAGTATGAAGTTTCCTCAAAAAGTTGAAAATAGACCTAGCAATTGCACTACTGGGTATTTACCCCAAAGATACAAATGCAGTGATCTGAAGGAGCATCTGCACCCCAATATTTATAGCAGCAATGTCCACAATAGCCAAACTATGGAAACAGCCCAGATGTTCATTGACAGACGAATGGATAAAAAAGACGTGGTGTATACACACACACACACACACACACACAGAGACATGGTATGTGTATACACACACACACATACAATGGAATGTTACGCCGCCATCAAAAAATGAAATCTTGCCATTTGCAACGATGTGGATGGAACTAGAGGGTATTATGCTAAGCAAAATAAGTCAATCAGAGAAAGACAATTATCATATGATCTCACTCATATGTGGAATTTAAGAAACAAAACAGAGGATCATAGGGGAAGCGAGGAAACAATGAAACAAGATGAAACCAGAGAGGGAGACAAACCATAAGAGCCTCTTAATCATAGGAAACAAACTGAGGGTTACTGGAGGGGAGGAGTGTGGGGGGATGGGGTAACTGGGTGATGGACATTGGGAATGGTATCGTTATAATGAGCACTGGGTATAAGACTGATGAATCACAGAGCTGTACCCCTGAAACAAATAATACATTATATGTTAATTTTTAACTGTATTTAAATAAAAAAATATAGTATATAGTAGTATATAAAAGAACAAACCTTAGGAACCTGCCAAACTGCAGGGAGGTGCAGGAAATCTCTGCAGGTCAGAAGGGCTGGTGAGAACCATAGTTCATGCTCCCTCTCCACCGTGGCAATGTGAGTGGGGGGAGCAGGGTCTGGGCACCTTAACCAGCCTACCACATCAGTGAGCCCAAGGCACCTAGCCCCCACTAGCCCCAGCAATCTCACCAAGGAGGATCCAGGGAGGGATACACCAAGACACCCCTGGATTGCACTCACCACAGCTCCAGATGTTGCATTAAGGTGACACAGGTGTGAAGCATCCCTGAACACTCCAGGTCCATGCCACTTTTGCCTCAGACAGCTTGCTAGGGCACCCCCAGAGTGTTCTGGGACCTCCTGGCTGTTGCCTGTTTTGGCCCCAGCTGTCCCACCAGGATGCCCCCTGTACAGAGCACAGCCCCCCCCCCAACCCTGTCCCATTATCCCACAAGGGCAGCCCCTGTGCAGTGTACCCAGGGACCCCCAGCTTGTACCCACTCCACCTTCAGTTGTCCTACCAGGGCACCCTCAGTGTGGAATGCTCTTAAAACACCCTGGCTTATACCCATTTCCACTTAAGCTGTCCTCTAGGATGTCTTCTACATGGAAAGCCCAGGGACCTCCCAGCTTACACCCACTTAGTATGTGCCTAGTATGTGCTTGGACACCCTGGCCTGTTCTGGCCTGGACTTGTTGCCCCATCAGGCCACCCTCTGCAATGAACACCCCAGGACACTCCAACTTGCACTGACTTCAGCTTCAGCTGTTCTGCCAGGGCACCCTCTGCACATAGAGCCCCAGGGGCCTCCAAATCTGCACCCAGTTCAATTTTAGCTGTCCTACCAGGATGTTCACTGCACAAAAAGCCCTGGGACTCCCCCACTTGTACCCACTTCAGCTCCAGCCATCTCACCAGGTCAGCCACAGCATGGAATGCCCTGCAACCCCCAACCTACACCAGCTGCAGCTCCAGCCAGACAGAAGAAGTTGCCAAGTATACACAGGGGGGACCATACACAAGACCATTTCTTCAAATTTAGGAGAAGTAGCTGTTCCACCTATTCATAGAAACAAACATGAAAGTCAGGAAAAATGGGGAGACAGGAATACATTCCAAAACAAAGAATGAGACAAAACCTCCAAAAAACAACTAAATGAAAAGGAGATAAACAATATGCTTAATAAAGAGTTTAAAGCAATGATCATAAAGATGCTCACTTTGCTGGAGAAAAGAGTAAAAGAACTCAGTAGGCATTAAACAAAGAGATAGAAAATATAAAAAAAAAAGAATAAGAGATGAAGAATACAATAACTGAAGTGACGGGGAAAAAAACACTAGAGGAAATCAACAGATTAGTGGATGCAGAAGAATGGATCAGTGATCTGGAATATAGGGTAATGGAAGGCACCCAAACTGAACAGAAAAAAAAAAAAAATCAGGATAAGTTAAGAGATCTCTTAGACAACATCAAGCAAACAAACATTCACATTATAGGGGTTCCAGAAGGAGAAGAGAGAGAAAGGGGCAGAAAACTCATTTGAAGACATACTAGCTTAAAAACTTCACTAATCTGGGAAAAGAAACAGATCTCCAGGTTTAGGAAGCACAGAGAGTTCAAAACAAGATGAATCCATGACACATAATTATTAAAATGTCAAAGGTTAAAGATAAAGAGAGAATTGTAAAACTAGCAAGAAAGCAGCAAAAAGGTACGTACAAGGGAAACCCCATAAAGCTATCAGCCAGTTTTTCAGCAGAAACTTTGCAGGCCAGAAGGGAGTGGCATTATATATTCAAAGTGTTGAAAGGAAAAAACCTACAACCAAGAATACTCTACCTGCCAAAGTTATCATTCAGAATAAAAGGAGAGTTTCCCAGACAAAGAAAAATTAAAATTTATCATCACTAAATTGACCTTACAAAAATGTGAAAGGGATTTCTTTAAGTAGAAAAAAAGGCCATAATTAGAAGAAAATTATGAATTAAAAGATGCAAAATATGATAACGTATACACAAAATATAAAAGGTACAGCATGGGGAATATAGTCAATGGTAATGTAATAGTGTTGTAAGGTGACAGGTGGTAGCTACACTTGTGGTGAGCATAACATAACGTATAGACTTGTTGAATCACTGTGTTGTGCACCAGAAACTGATGTAACATTGTGTGTCAGCTATACTGAAATAATAAAAATTTCTTCAAAAAACAGGTGGAAAAAAAACAGAATAGGGAAAAAGAACTCACAGTGGATCTCAATGGTCTAGAATTAAATTGAAACATCTTGGCTGGCATTTAAGGAGCCCAAGTGTTGGTCACAGATTTCTGCCTCATCTCTCCTACACACTGCATCCCTCTGTCTCAACATTCCATTCTTCATTTTCTGAAAACACCAGAAATTCCTACAATTCTGCCTTCCCTCCAGATGTTATTCCAGCTCTTATTACCTTCCTCTCCTTTCTCATCCTCTCAAAATCCTTCTCGTTTTTTAAGTACTAAAAGTCCCCTCTATCTAATCATCTTTGATCCCCTCTTACCCCTCTATCAAACTTATATTTGTTTCACTTCAAGCCCTAAAATTTTCTTTGCACTGTGATTTTAATATCTGTTCACTACTGCCTTCTAATACAGTCAGCTGCTTCCTACCAGCTTATAAGCTCACTAGAGTCAGGGTAAATGTCTTATTCTTCTTTGTATTTCATCAGCACTTTTATACAATGGAATATTACTCAGCCATAAAAAGAATGAAATCTTTACCATTTGAAATGATGTGGATGGAGCTAGAGTGTATTATACTAAGTGAAGTCAGTTAGAGAAAGACAAATACCATATGATTTCATTCATATATAAGGCTTAAGAAACAAAACACATGATCATAGGGGGAAAGAAGAGAGAGGCAAACAAAGAAACAGACCCTTTTTTTTTTTTTTTTTCCAGAGAGGGCGTGCAGGGCAGAGGGAATGGGAGAGAGAATCTTAAGCAAGCTCCACACCCAGCATGGAGCCTGGCGTGGGGCTCCATCTCACAACCCTGAGATCATGACCTGAGCTGAAATCAAGAGTTGGATGCCTAACTGACTGAGCCACCTGGGCACCCCCAAGAAACAGACTCTTAACTATAGAGACCAAACTGATGGTTACCAGAGGGGAGGAGATGGGGGATGGGTTATATAGGTGATGGGGATTAAGGAGAGTACTTGTGATGAGCACCAGGTGATGTATGAAAGTGTTGAATCACTATATTGTACACCTGAAACTAATATTACACTGCATGCTAACTGGAATTTAAATAAAAACTTGAAAAAAAAAAGATATTTTATATTCTAAGAAAAAACATATTAGAAGATAATGCTTCAAGAATATCTCATACCAGAATCTTAGATTTGACACTTGAGAAATGAAAATAGTTTATGTGCATGTCTTTGATTTCATAGGAAACTACATCACGATTTTCCTCTTCCTCCTTTATGGTTGGAAATGGAGTTTCAAGAACATAGTCGTTCTCACAGATAATCAGTAAAGTACTCTCAGGCTGAAAAAGAAAGATTAACATATCATTCACATTTAGGCAAATGTATAGAAGCATAGTTCAAAAACATCATAAATCAGGAAAAATATAATTATGTGTACTAACCATTTTTGAAATCCTTAATTCCTCATTGTAGTAATAAGTCATCTTATTAATCACTATACACAATTATTACCTATTATATCATTAATAAGCTAAGTGTTAAAATTAGATTTAGATTGGTTTCCCTTACAGATGCCATAACACAGTTTCTGAGCCAAAAAATGCAGCTGTGAAATATATTAGCCCAAAGAGCAGAATATTAAAATTAGGACTGCCAAGGAAAACCTGCAGTGTGCGGATGGCATATCCAGTCTCAGCAGCCTTTGGTGGATCATTCTCTATCTGCCCGAGTTCATTAAATGTGGATGTTCCTCAGGTTTTTGCCCTCTTCCCTCTTCTCTCGCTCCACATAAACATTCCCTGGGAAATATTATAGCCAACCTAAGGCTTCATTACCACTCATGCACAATTAGATTCCAAATTGATTCATCTCTCTAGGCCAGACCACTCTCTTGATCTCCAAAAATCACATATTTAACCATGTCTGGGAAGTCTCCATCTTGATATTCTATAGACACATTATTCAAAATGTTTCTTCACTCAGTCATTTCATTCTGTAATTATTTATTATGTATCTACTATGTATTTGGCATTTTGTGGCATGCTAGGGGTAAAACTGTAAAAGAAAAATACAGCGCCTGGCACTATAGAGCTTACCTCCAACAAGAGAGCCTGTCATTTAACAAATCATATAAATAAATGCAAATTATAACTGTGACAAATGCTGCAGAGGTGCTACAAGAGCAAAGGAGGCTGTGCAAGTTTCCTGAGAAGGTGGTATCTAAGCTTCAAGGTGAAGGGGGAGCAGAAGATAATTACACAATAGTTAGGGGAAGGTTTGAGGGAGTATGCTATACATGCAAATACCATGTGCAAATATCCTGTGGCATGTTTGGGCTTCTAAGGAAGTTATGGGCTTGGATGGTAACACCCAGGTCAAGAGAACAGAGTGAGAAGAGAGATTGGGACAGAGCCTTAGGGAAACAATATTCAGTAACTGGGTGAGGAAGGCTGAAAAGGAACGGCAAGATGTAGAAGAGGGAACCAGGAGAGCATAATATCACAAAAGTCAAAGGGAGATGGTATTTCAAAGAGAAAGTAAGGGTCAACAGGATCAAAGGAGGTAAGAAGTCAAGAAAGATAAGAACTGAAAATGTTAAGGGGACATCACTGGTTTCTTTACAGGAGCTGACGTGGTAGAATGATGAGACTAGAAACTAGTTAAGAGCCCAGAGGAATAATCAATCCTCTTGGAAAAGTCAGGAGGAGAAAGATGGGGAAGTAACGA
Organism: Leptonychotes weddellii; assembly: GCF_054177405.1. NCBI lineage: Eukaryota > Metazoa > Chordata > Mammalia > Carnivora > Phocidae > Leptonychotes > Leptonychotes weddellii. The sequence continues at coordinate 139,912,955 of NC_138369.1, read as the reverse complement.
GAGGAGAACAGAAGGTCAAGGAATTTATTTTTTGTTCATAGGAGATACTTGAACATCTTTATTTTTTTTTTTTTAAAGATTGTATTTATTTATCTGAGACAGAGAGAATGAGAGAGAGAGAGCACATGAGAGGGGGGAGGGTCAGAGGGAGAAGCAGACTCCCTGCCGAGCAGGGAGCCCGATGCGGGACTCGATCCAGGGACTCCAGGATCATGACCTGGGCTGAAGGCAGTCGCTTAACCAACTGAGCCACCCAGGCGCCCCTTGAACATCTTTAAATACCAATGGAAATGATCCAGGAAACAGATGAGGTTAAATTTATGACAGAAAAAAGAAAATAAGTAGTATTAAATCTTGAAAAAAGTAGAAGAGAGTATAATCCAAAGGAGGAGGCAGAACTGGCCTCACATGGGAAGGGAGAGGGCATTCTCTATTATAAAAAAGGGAAGAAGGCAGGTGGATGCAGAGGTAATAGGATTTTATGTTGGGTAGTGGGAAGGTGAGGGATTCTTCTGCAACTTTTCCTCCTAAGGACAAATTGCCAACAGTTTGCATGAGACCTAGAAGCCAAACAGAAGGCTGTGTCCTAGAGCTTTAGGCATTCTTGAGGAGAGGAGAAGACAAAAGCTGAAGTTCAAAGCTACAAAAACAATTAGGTATTGAGGGGACATGATCTCAGAGAAAAGGGAAATGCAGAAAAGTGAGCCTGACATTCTGCTAGGCCTTTGCCTTAAAGCATTTACATAACTCTAAAATGTGTGGGAACAGGGTTTGTTCATTTCCTCCAAATGGTCCCTTTCACTTCATTTTCATTTATTTGTAGGCTACTTTTATGTATAGTATTATGCTTTTATCTAGGATATCAAAGAGGAAGCAGGGATATTTAGAATGCATAATGAAAAAAGTTTGGTGAACCAATGAAGGGCAGGGTAGTTAAAAGTAGGGAAGAGACTGGAATATTCTCAAGATTTTCTGGTTATAGCAACAGAGAGAACAGTGGTCCCAGAATAATGCAGGCAAAAGAACATGTCTTAGAGAAGCTCATGTGTTTCATTTAAACAGCTCAAAATTATCCCCAGAAATTCAAAAGACCACCAAATTCTGTTAATTCTACCTCCTACATAGCTCTTGTCCACAGTCTTTCATACCCTGGTCATATGTCTGGAACATAGCTGCCCAATAGATCCAATGCCTCTCATCTGCCTTCCCTGTAACTTCACACTGCTGCCCAAAGTGATCATGGTAGTGACTGTGGCAAGCAGAATGATTCTGTATGCACATGTGGTACACCCTTAGTGGAAACACAAATTGTAAGGACAGAAGTTTAATGTATTCAGGAAGACAGGAGGTCTGATCATTGAGAACTGGCAGAAGTTAACAGCTATGGCTAGTTGGACAACTGAAGTATGCAGCATATCGGTTACACATGGTAATTTACCTTTTTTCTCCATCTTTACTGAACTATAACACTGTGTAAGTTAAAGTGTACTATGTGATGGTTTGATAATGCATACATTGTGAAATGAGGGCAATTTACTTTGACATTAGTAATTCCTAACTATAAGAAATATAAGCACTAATTGGCAGCACTGCCTGAAATAACTTTTGAATTATGTAGGGGGTTTTGGTCTTTTATGCCTATTTAGCTTATTTTGAAATAATTATTGATTCACAAGAAGTTGCCAAGATAGTATAGAAAGGAATCATGTACCCTTCACCCAGTTTCTCCCACGGGTTACCTCTTATGCAACAATATCAAAACCAGGAAATTGACATTAATATAGAACATGTGTATAATTCTATGTCATTTTATCACATGTGTAGATTCATGGAACCATTCACTGTAATCAGGATGCAAAACTATCTCATCACCATAAGGATCTTCCTCAAGATGCCCCTTCATAGTCACACCCACCGCCTTCCCACCCACCATTTCTAACTTTTTTGGGTTTTTTACTTTGAATCTAGAGAAATGATTAAAGGATGCACATAATATCACCTGTTGTGTTCATGCTTTAACACACAGGTCCCTTTGAAGCTTTCATTTCCTTATCCTAAATCACCTGCACTTACCTTCTCTCCAACTACACATATCCTACCATTTCCTCAAGATTAAGGTAAAATAATACAAAATAACAACTTATGTTAACTTATCCCCTTCTTGATATTTCCCTGCTCTATATTCATAGTACATACTGTCTATCCTACTGATATTTTAGTCACCAATTCCCTTGTGAAAACTTGTATTGTTCTGTGATAGTTATTTAACTTCTAAAATATGTACATTTTTTTCTCTTTCAGAAGAGATTGTCTTGTACTGCTTATTGAATCCATCAGTGCCTAGCCAAGATGAAAACAATGAGTATTTTTTTAAATGTTTTTCTATATACTATATTGTTATAGCACTTTTCTTTAGAAGAGTTCAAAGTAGATAATAGATGTTACTTCCATACAGTTCAATCAGTATTACCCTAGAACCCAGGACAGCACCTGGTTTAGACATTAAATCAACATTCAGATGATGGAGTTATCCTATGCTTAAACTTAGGGAAATTAGAGGCATTAAATAAGATCAGTAACCAATACTGAATCACCAGCTGTTGTTAGGAAAGAGTCAGTGGAAGATTCAAAGAGAAAAATCGAGGTGGAATGGAGGTAGAAGCAAAGAGATAAAGATGAGGGCAAGGACATTCAGACCTTAGATAGAACTGAACTTCTGAATGTCAAAAGGACTGATAGTCCCAAGTCAACACATTCTGACACATGTATCTCAATAAAGTCACCAGGTTAAAGCAAAGCCTGATATAACCCAATGTTTTAGGAAGGGAATCATGACCAACGATTTAGAGAATGGAAGAGAGAGGAGGTAACAGTGTGATGTGGGGCTCCCCAGTGATGCTCTATTAGCCAAGCATCCCCAGCCCCTCACTGCAGGACCCAGGAGGGGTGCTAATAATTCCACCTGCTATTCTCGATCTTCCAGATCACTTCATTATGCTATAATTGAGATTTAAACATGAAGACAAATAATAATTACTTACATGGGAGTTCGAAGACCATATTAACTGGCGAACAGGTCCAGGAGTAGTAATATATCCTATTGGCTTATAATCTTTTTCTACCTCAAAGAAGAAGACAGTCTGATCTTTACTCTAAGAAAAAGAGAAATACCCAACAAATATGGGGTTTTTTTTTACATCTATTCCATAGAGTACAGAGTAGCACTTACTAGGTATAGTATACCCACTGTATATCTATATCCACAATAATCATATATCCCAGATTTTTCTGGGAAAATTCTTATTTCAAATATTTGCTTCATTTCCCCCATGAGAACAATTGACAAACCAAGTGTTCCAGGATATGTTTCCAAAAGAAATGATCACCATACCTGTACATTGGTTAACTCACAAAAAATTCCACAAAGCATATGCTCACTTATTAATGCATTAAAAAATGTACAAGGTTATTCTCTTCACTTATGGCAATCCTATATAAGAACATACCTATGTGATAAAATATTGGTTATACATAAAACATGATCATAACTCCCAGTTGAAAATTTCTATTCATTTAAAATAAGCATTAGAACTCAATTTGTAAGAAAATTTTGAAATGTCATGCACAGACTATACTGAAAGAATATGAACATAGAGAAACAAACTATGGGTTTTTCTTTAAAATGTACATCAGCAAATAAGTTATCATTGGGTAGGAAAATGAATAAGATAAGTTTAACCATGAAAGCTCAATAGGAAACAAAAGGAAATCTACCACTTACCCCTGTAGCTAGAATTTCTCCATCACGTTCATAAGCTAAAGCAGTGACACGAGCAGTATGGGGTTTGAAAACCTGTTTCAAATTAATATCTGCATCAGAAATTTTCTTCCGTCCTGCAAAAACTGTAAGCCCTTTGGGGTCGTAAAGTTCAAGAATTCGAACCACCCCATCTTCAAATCCTACAATAATCTGTGCTCCGGTGTAGCTTACCTTAGAAAAAAATTAAATGCAACAAATCTGAAATTAGTTAAGAAAGTTGTACTACATAACATAACTCTGTATTTTATTTAGCCAAGTAATTTTTTTTATTATGTTCAGTTAGCCACTGTATAGTACATCATTAGTTTTTGATGTACTGTTCAATGATTCATTAGTTAGCCAAGTAATTTAACATAGACTGCTCATTGGTAATTCCTTATACCACTTTCTGGTAACCTCCATCTATTCTAGGATAGTTCCTTATCACTGCTGATGATGAGACAGGTAAGCAATGGCAATTCAAACACTGAAGAAGCAAACACTGGTGTAGTGGAAAGCCATTGAAAGGTTTTTAGTTGGGAGTTTGTGTACATGTGTGCTCGCGTGCACACACGCATGTGCGCGTGCATGTGTGTGTGGAAAGAGAGGGTGATATGATCAGATTTGCTATTTCGGAAAAATCATCTTAGCGGCATTGTGCAAAACAGAACTGAGATGGCCTAGAGAGGGTGCAGGGAGACCTTTGGGGAGACTTTTAAAGACATGGCTGCCTTACTCCAGGAGAGTGATTGTGGTCAATTAGTCTGAGGTGGTATCATGGACAGGAGGGATACAGGCATAGGTTAGAGAGAGTGATAATGGCCCTGTTTGGTCATGACTGAATAAAGGGGAGAAGGGCAGAGGGAGGTGTCAAGGATGACTGAGACATTTATGGAGATAGGAAACTGTGAAAGGGAGCCAAGTGTCTGTGTGGTTTGTTGTTGCTAGTATCGTTATGGAGGGGGACTGGTTGGAGGCCAGCAGAGTATCATGAATCTAGTCTTAGACAGGTTGGGTTTGAGGGTCCCTGGAGATCTCAAAATGAGGATGACACATAGTCTGCAGCTCAGAGGAGAAGTCTGGGCTAGAGAAAGAAATCTAGCAGTGTCCAAATATACTAAATCTGCTGTCTTGGGAGGCATTCAGGAGAAAGGCAAGAGCCCTGATATTCTTTAGAGCAGAGTGATCATCGCTAAGGCAAGGTAGTTATGAGAGTCTTGGTAATAAAAAAACTGTACCCCATCCAACTCCAGTTGAAGGTTGTTCATTCAATAAATATTTGTTATGTGTCTAAATGTACTATAGAGGCTCAAAGAAAAATAAAGTGTAGTTGTCACCCATGAAGAACTGTTATGAAGCAGAAGCCACATGAAGAGGCTATTAGGTAGGCACTCCTATTGACATCGAGCTTAGCCCAGCCTTCAACCCAGGTGCCAGACTGATGATAAAGAAGCCTTTACATGATTCCAGGCCCCAGATATGAAGCAGAGACAATCCACTGCTGTTGTCACCTGTCTGATTTCCCAATTCAGAGAGCATATGAGCAAAATAAAATGATTGCTGTTTTATGCCACTATTTTGTAGTAGTTCATTACATAGCAATGGATAACTAGGACAACTCCCTATCTCTGCCTAATTTTTTTTCCATAGGTCTTATCATTACCTAACATATCACATATGTTACTTATTTTTCTTTATTGTCCATTCTGCCTCCTCCCACTAAAGTGTAAGATGCATGAGGGCAAGTATTTTTGTCTTTCTGTTCATCACTATATTCCCAGAAGCTAGAACAAGACCCAGTACATTGCAGGCATGCTGGAAATATAAATAGAAGGAATGAAATCACATTCAGATAGAGGATAGATACACAAAGTTGAGTAATTATTTTGTAACATGAAATGATTACTAACTTGCAAATGGCATAAAAAATAGATTTTTATTAAAACAGGACCAAAACCACAAAAGCAAGGTCATATGATTTCTATCACATTCTGAGTGAATAAATTAAGTTAAAATTTTTATTCTTCTCTAAAATCCAGAGTCATAAAATATATTTCTAAGAAATAGCACTGATAGACCATATTTACCAATAGATTCCAGTAGAAGTTCATTATCATTAACTCACCAGTTGGGGTACCCAAGCAAGGGCAGTACCTCCTTGTTTGAATTTCATCTGAGCCAAAGGAGTTTTGCTAGCAAAATCATAGATTCGAACAGAGCCTACAGAAAGACAGTTTTAAAAGAAACAAGTTATATATATGGCATCTTTTAAAATAACCTTAGTTCGCTTAACATGTTGAGCATTATAACAAGAAATTTCATACATAAACTAATAATCTAATAGGTTTTCTTTAGTCAAAAATTTACATGTATACCCTGAACCAGGTAATTTGTAGGCATGGATAATAAAGCAAACAACTGATGATTGACTGATGGATTAATTTCACCTTGCATAGCCCACAAAAGATTCACTGTGTGTCAAGGAAGAAAGAAGGTGAAAAAATGAAATAGGAAAAGCATGAATGTGGATAATACCAAAATGAATGGCATTTTTGTAACTGACCGTATCCTTAATCTTTCACAATAACCAAGGCTGCTGTACTTTAGTTCCTCTCCCCTCCACAAAAACTCACCTCGCTTATATCAAGAGACTTACCTTTTGTAAAAGTTCTCAAATGCTTTTCATCAAACACATAAAATTTTGTGTGGAAAACAAAACAAAAAAGACCAGATGTATTTTCATTTAGAGTTCCTACTCACAATCCAAGGCAGTAGTGGCCATGAGGTAAGTGAGGGGAGAGACTGCCAAGGCTTCGACAGCTCCAGAATGGAAGGAGAAGAGGCAGTCTGGATCTTGAGTCTGATAATAAAAAGAAATCCTGTTAGATCTTAAAGATAAGTTAACATCAAATTAAGGTCAAGTTTTTAAAAAATATAAATAGAACCCTATAACACATGTATGATTTTATCTGAATAGAAAATTTTAAAAGTATAATATGTTGGGGCGCCTGGGTGTATCAGTCAGTTAAGCATTTGACTCTTAGTTTCTGCTCAGATCATAATCTCAGGGTGGTGAGATCAAGCCCCATGTCAGGCTCCGTGCTCAGCGGGGAGTCTACTTGAGATTCTCTCTCTACCTCTCCCCACTACCGCTCCCCCCATCTTTAAAATAATATAGATCTTTAAAAAAAAACAAAAGCATAAAAGGCTAGAAAGAGTGCTGGACTTTGGAATTAGGAGAAACAGTACTGGCTTTGCACTTGAAGGCTTTCCTTTTCTTCACCAGTAAAATGAGGTGATGGCAATTGTCAGGGTAGCCATAAGGGTTGCAGGAGATAATATAAATGAAAATACCATAAGTTTATGACAACTGTAAAGCACTGGATAACATTAGGCACAGTCACTGCCACTTTTCTGGTAAATTTTGCTGAGATATCTCCTTTTTTTGTAAAATCAGAGAGAGAGAGAATAAATTCCCAGGACTAGGACATGTTGGACAAGTTTTTGATGGGAACAATGAACAAGTATGGAGAAAGATAAAGTATCTTTTAAAGAAGAATAACAGACTTTTGTTATAAAAATTATGGAAAAAAGAAAAATAGACAACTTACAATATTTGAAAAACTAAGGTCAAGCTTCCATATGGCTCCACTGGCATCCTAAAAAATTAAATACCTGATAATAGTTTATCATTTTTAACTTTTATCAAATGAAAAGAATTTTCTTCCTGTGATCTAGTTAAAGTAAAGGACAAACAGTAATACCAAAAGCTTACATGTGTTTTAAAGTATGATTGAAATTTAACAAAAGCAACTTCTATATATCTTAGAACACACAATAAATGAAACATTTTCATAATACATATAGTCAGTTTAATAAAGCTAATTGGTTTTTTGCATATAAAATACAGGTCAACTAAATACCAAAATTCAGGTAGTCTTCCTTGACCTATCAATAGTACTCTTAATAGTAAAATGGACTTACAGGGACAATAAATTATGTTACTATTTTAATTTTATGTCTAGGTAACTTTAAAGAGCCAAGAGAGAACACAATTTACCTGAGCCAACCAAAAGTTACTTCCAATCTCGTTCATTTTTATCATAGAGAAGAGTTTGACTTTCTTGCCAACTTGAAGTTCATTAATGGGCTCGATCTCTAACAATCCAGTCTCATCAACAGAATCAGCAGTGTCTACTGTCTCAAAATCCCAGATCTTATAAAATAAGAAAATACTTTAATCAATCAGCAGTTACTGAATTTATATTTTCTATAAGAAAAGGCCCTGATTGATGGCAGAGGAGTAGGAGACCTTAGTTTCGTCTGGTTGCAGGAATTCAGCTAGATAGCTATCAAATCATTCTGAACATCTGTGAACTCAACAGATCTAAGAAAAGAATAGCTACAACTCTACAAATAGAAGAGTGACCACTTTCTGCAAGGTAGGAGGTGTGGAGAAGCAAATCCGAGGTGATGTATGGGAGGATAGACCATAGGGTGGGAGGAGGGATCCTCCATAAGCTGGCTAGCAGAAAGTGATATAGCAGCAGAGCACAAAATCAGAACTTTTATTTTTTTTATTTTTTTTTTAAGATTTATTTATTTATTTATTTATTCATGAGAGACAGAGAGAGAGAGGCAGAGGGAGAAGCAGGCTCCCAAGGAGCAGAGAGCCCGACGCGGGACTCGATCCCAGGACCCTGGGATCATGACCTGAGCCGAAGGCAGATGCTTAACCATCTGAGCCACCCAGGCGCCCCAAATCAGAACTTTTAGAAGTCTGATCCGGTGAGGGACTCCCTGCCTGAAAGGTGATCAGGTGGTGAAGCAGGCAGAGTCTTAGATGGGACAGTGTGGTCTCAGAATCCCCGGGGTCACAGGAAGACCTGCGGTGCTGGAGTACAGCAGAGTTCCCAGGCATTGGAAGGGGGAAGCCACCTGCTATCAGCAAGCCCAGGAGAGGGCTCTCAGCTCGGGGTTGCCATAAACCACGAACTGCGGCACAGCTGGGCCACTGCTTTCTCAGTAGAGGCCCAACAAGCGTCAGAACCGGGGAGACCCCCCTTCCTCCCCTCAGAGGAGCAGCACGGGAGCATGCCAGAGGAGTCTGCAGGGTTTGGAGACTCAAACCGGGGTCGCGTGCCTGAGATAGAAATGCTCGGTCACAGGCTGGGTGACCATGGAGTGTGGATGGGGACCAGGGAGACAGGAGTGATGGACTGCTTTTCTCTGGGCTCACTGAGGAGTGGGGCCTGAGCTCTCAGCTCTGAAGCTGGAGACTGGGAAGCCACCATGTTCATTCTCATCCTCTAAAGCTGCGTGGAAAGCCTTCAGGGAACAAAAGCCACACAGAGCAATCCAGAGGAGCTACTTACTTAACCTGGCCCCCTGCCAAGGGTGGTGCAATTCAGGCTGGGGCAAAGACACCCAAGAATCAGCAAAACAGGCCCCTCCCCCAGAAGATCAGCAAGAACATCCAGTTAAGACCAAGTTTACTAATCATAGGGAAATGCAAAATTCCGGTGCTAGGGGAAAATAGTATATAGAATTCATGTTTTTTTTCCCCATGATTCTTTAGTCTTTCAATTTTAATTTTTTTCCTCTTTCCCCTTTCAACCAATTTCTTATTTTATCAACTCTTTTAAAAATCCTTTTTAACTTTCATTTTTACAGTAACATTCTATCCTTTCATTGCATTTAATTTTATTTGTGTGTGTGTGTGTATAAGTTTTTCTTTCTTTACAATTTTGGGATGCAGTTTCTTCTAACAAACAGACCAAAACACACCCAGAATCTAGTGCATGGCTCTGTTCTCTTCACCTGCCTGATCATATTCTTTTTTTTTCTTCTTTTATTAATCTTTTTCTTTTTGTTAGTCTTTTTTAATTTTCATCTTTACAGTTACATTCCAACCTTTCAATGTATTTAATTTTATTATTTTTGTATTATATGTTTTTCTTCCTTTAAATTTTGAGATATAGTTTCTTCTAACAGACCAATATGTACCCAAAATCTAGTGTATGGCTCTGTTCTATTCACCAGCCTGATCATATCCCCCCCTCCCCCCATCTCAGGTCTCTTCTGATTTGTTTAGTGTATATTTCTCTGGGGCCATTGTTGCCTTTTAAGTATTTTGTTCTTTCATTCATCTATTCTTCTCTGGACAAAATGACAAGATGGAAAAACTCACTTCAAAAAAGAGAACAAGAGGCAGTACTGACTGCCAGGGACCTAATCAATATGGACATTAGTAAGATGTCGGAACTAGAGTTCAGAATGATTATAAAGATACTAGCTGGGCTTGAAAAAAGCATAGGAGACACTAGAGAATCCCTTTCTGGAGAAATAAAAGAACTAAAATCTAACCAAGTCAAAATCAAAAAAAGCTATTAATGAGATGCAATCAAAAATGGAGGCTCCAACTGCTAGGAAAAAATGAGGCAGAAGAGAGAATTAGTGATATAGAAGACAAAATGATGGAGAATAAAGAAGCTAAGAAAAAGATAAACAGCTACTGGATCATGAGGGGAGAATTCAAGAGATAAGGGATACCATAAAGCAAAACAATATTAAAATAATTGGGTTCCCAGAAGAAGAGGAAAGAGAGAGAGAGGCAGAAGGTATATTGGAGCAAATTATAATGGAGAACTTCCCTAATCTGGGGAAGGAAGCAGGCATTCAAGTCCAGGAGGCACAAAGAACCCCACTCAAAAAAAAAAAAAAAAAAAAAGTCAATAAAAATAGGTCAACACCTCAACATACAATAGTAAAACTTGCAAATCTTAGAGACAAAGAGAAAATCCTAAAAGGAGCTTGGGACAAGAAGTCCATAACCTACAAGGGTAGAGATATTAGACTGGCAGCAGACCTATCCACAGAGACCTGGCAGGCCAGAAAGGACTGGCATGATATATTCAGGGTGCTAAATGAGAAAAATATGCAACCAAGAATATTTTATCCAGCTAGGATGTCATTCAAAATAGGAGGAGAGATTAAAAAGCTTCCAGGACAAACAGAAACTAAAAGAATTTGTGATCACTAAACCAGTCATGCAAGAAATATTAAAAGGGATCCTTTAAGTGAAGAGAGCCCAAAAGTCACATAGATCAGAAAGGAACAGAGACAGCATACAGAAACAGTGACTTTACAGGTAATACAATGGCACTAAATTCCTATCTTTCAATAGTTACTCTGAATGTAAATGCACTAATTGTCCCAATGAAAAGACATAGGGTATCAGATTGGATAAAAAAGCAAGCCTCATTGATAAGCTGTCTTGAAGAGACTCACTTTCGACCCAAAGACACCTCCAGATTTAAAGTGAAGGGGCAGAAAACTATTTATCATGCTATTGGGTATCAAAAGAAAGCTGGGGTGACAATCCATATATCAGACAAATTAGATTTTAAACCAAAGACTGTAAAAAGAGATGAGGAAGGACACTATATCATAATTAAAGAGTCTATCCAACAAGAATATCCAACAATTGTAAATATTTATGCCCTTAACATGGGTGCAGCCAATTATATAAGCCAATTACTAACAAAAATTAAAGAAACACATCAATAATAATACAATAATAGTAAGGGACTTTACACCCCACTCACTGCAATGGACAGATCATCTAAGCAGAAGATCAACAAGGAAACAAGGGCTTTGAATGACACACTGGACCAGATGGACTTCACAGGTATATTCAGAGCATTCCATCCTAAAGCAACATAATACACATTCTTCTCAAGTAGTCATGGAACATTCTCCAGAACAGATCACATACTGGGTCACAAATCAGGTCTCAACTAGTACCAAAAGACTGGGATCATTCCTTGCCTATTTGTGGACCACAATGCTTTGAAACTGGAACTCAATCACAAGAGGAAATTTGGAAAGAACTCAAATACATGGAGGCTAAAGAGCATCCTACTAAAAAATGAATGGGTCAACCAGGAAATGAAAGAAGAATTTAGGGACACCTGGGTGGCTCAGTCAGTTGGGCGTCTGCCTTCAGCTTAGGTCATGGTCCCAGGGTCCTGGGATCGAGCCCCACATCAGACTCCCTGCTCAGTGAGGAGTCTGCTTCTCACCCTGCTCTTGCTCTCGTGTGCTCTCTCTCTCTCTCTCTCACTGTCAAAATAAATAAAAATCTAAAAAAAAAAAAAAAAGAAGAATTTAAAAAATTCATGGAAACAAATGAAAATGAAAATACAAGTGTTCAAAATCTTTGGGATGCAGCAAAGGCAGTCCTAAGAGGAAAGTATATAGCAATATAAACCTTTCTCAAGAAATAAGAAAGGTCTCAAATATATAACCTAACTTTACATCTAAAGGAGCTGGAGAAAGAACAGCAAATAAAATCTAAACCCAGCAGGAGAAGAGAATTAATAAAGATTAGAGGAGAAATCAATGAAATATAAACCAAAAGAACAATAGAACAGATCAATGATACTAAGAGCTCGTTCTTTGAATTAATAAAACATATAAACCCCTGGCCAGACTTATCAGAAATAAAAGAGAAAGGACCAAAATAAATAAAATCATGAATGAAAAAGGAGAGATCACAACCAACACCGAAGAAATACAAACAATCATAAGAACATATTATGAGCAACCATATGCCAACAAATTAGGCAATCTGGAAGAAATGGATGCATTCCTAGAGCCATATAAACTACCAAAACTGAAACAGGAAGAAATAGAAAACCTGAACAGACCCACAACCAGGAAGGAAATTGAAGTAGTAATCAAAAATCTCCCAACAAATAAGAGTCCAGGGCCAGATGGCTTCCCAGGGGCATTCCACAAAATATTTAAAGAATTAATACCTAGGGTGCCTGGGTGGCTCAGTCATTAAGCATCTGCCTTCGGCTCAGGTCATGATCTCAGGGTCCTGGGATCGAGTCCCACATTGGGTTCCCTGCTTGGCAGGAAGCCTGCTTCTCCCTCTCCCACTCCCCCTGCTTGTGTTCCTGCTCTCGCTATCTCTGTCTCTGTCAAATAAATAAAATCTTTAAAAAAAAAAAAAGAATTAATACCTATTCTTCTGAAGCAGTTTCAAAAAAACAGAAATGGAAGGAAAACTTCCAAACTCTTTCTATGAGGCCAGCATTACCTTGATCCCCAAACCAAAGA